>NW_003852466.1:4878718-4892995 GCF_000181295.1 Otolemur garnettii
AAGAGCTGGAGGTTGCTGTGAACTGTGACCCCATGGCACTCTACTGAGGGCTACAGAGTGAGACTCTCTAAAAAAAAAAAAAAAGAATTCTATTTCATTCTTCATCTTTCTAATTCATTCTTGCTCTTTTAAGAGAATAGAAATCTAGACATTAATAATACTTTTTCTTCTCATATTCTCTTTTATTTGACAAATTCGTTTCCTGAAGTTTTTAGCACCTATTTAAGCAAACCTTGTCTTGATCCCTATATAATATTTATTTTTGAAAACACAGAATCTGATTGAATTTTTTAAAGGTTATAAGAACAATGCAATGTCTTAGAGATGCTCAACTGTGAACTTTTAAGACCCAGATTCAAAATCCTTAGTAAAAGCATAACCATGTGTTCAGGTGGGGCCAGCTTACTACAAAGGGGTAGGAAGAAACCGTCTTTTACAAGATAAAACTACTATTACAAACACTATTACTAGTGGACAACTGATCAAAAACATAAACATGTTATAGATTAGAAAGACAATCAACATTCAGGGTAAGATTTGATGATACATTCATCTAATCATGAGGTGAATATGATTTTTTTCTTAATTAGTTCATATAGTTGGGTGTGAAAAGATTTATTGCTCAGGGCAGGGTTCGGGATCAATTCTGTTCCTTCCCCTCCTTCTTTTTAGAATTAAACGCTAAAAAACCTTGTTCACATAAATAGATGGGACTAGGAAGAGGTTTTTGATCAGCTCAGTTCTCTTCTGAGAGAACTGTACTCTTCTCAAATTATATGCCCCAAATCGCATAGTCATCTATCATAAAATGTAATCTTACTCATCTATCATCTGACAACTCAATTAAGTCCTTTTTCAATTTTATTAAGAGCGAAGGACTGAAAATCAGCTAGCTGCTAAAAGGACTCGTTAGCCACAGACTGTTACCCCTTCATTAACATCACCGATTTCTTTCAGTAACTATCTTTGAATCAATCCTTTGTTTGACACCTGGGAGGTTTTCACTCCCTTGAGGTTATAGGATGACTTCAGACTGGTATGTCTTTCATAAAGTGAGGAAGACTGTGAAAGGCTGAGTGGGAGGAGACAGCTATGTACAGTAATTTCATTATAGGACAATACCTATGAAGCAAATTATAGCAAAATTCTCGTCCCACACTCTGGTCCACCCTTGAGAGCAATGATATTTTTCCCAAAGGAATGTTCATACCAGTTTAAGGACCATGCCTTAAAGCATGTGGAGTCTCTTTCTAGAACTGATTGGCACCATCAGGCAGCTGCAGAAAGAATGATTCATAAATGGTGGTCCTTGGAGGAAGGTGCCAGTACATGAAGCCTGGCTGGACAGAGGGAGACTTACTGGCCTCCCCTGTGAGTTTCCCTATGTGGGTCAGCACTGAGATTTCCCTGAAGACTCCAGAGTGAGAAGACCAGCCTCTCACGCTCAGTCGGGTTCATGGGCAACTGACAATAGTCCTCCAGAGACGTCTACATGGCCAAAAGGCATGTCCTTTCCGGTGGTTGGTAGAGGCACCAATCTCAGTTTGCAGAAGAGTCAGACCACCCCATGGGAGCTAAGGCACCAACCACTCTTTCCCTGTGTCATCAGAGAAATCAGACCTGGCATTTCGTCATTTGCTCAGAAAGAGGGCAGTCCCAGATGAGCAGGGCTGGTGCCCAGGGCACAGGCCACAGGCAGACAGGAGGGAGAGCCAGAGGGAGCTCAGTGATCTGGGGCCAGATGCCAGAGGAGACTATGGCAGGGTCCCGTGACAAGAGGGGCAGGCCTCACATCCGTAGCCTCTGTGAAATGTGTAGGCTGGAATGCGGAGTGGCCTGGTGGGTGGTCACAGCCTCTGTCCTGCTAGCTCACACTCAGAGACCCCCCTCCAGCCCCCACCAGCACACTGCTGGTGTGTGTTCAGCACTGGTCTGTGTGGTCAGGGTTCAGGGGACTTGAAGTGGGGAGAGTGTTCCTGCCCCAGGAGGTCCTGAGAAAATCCTACAGGCCAGCTCCAATCTTTCCCCCAAGCTCCCTGGGCCCTGCATTCTTAAGGTCATTTCTAGCATAAGGACCTTGTCTCTGCAGGAGAGCAGCTTTTGTTAATCACTGCAGTGGGGAAAACTCAAATAACTTGCTCCTGAAGGGCCCGGTTGGAAAGGTGAGTGTAGTCACAGACCTAGAAGCTCAGCTGAGGGCCTATGAGGCCCCTGGGCCTCCCCAGGACAGCAGCTCTGGGCAGAAGTGCCAAGCTCAGCTGAACGGACAGAGGCCAGAGCACAGGGAGGCTGAGGCTGCCTGGGAGATGCCCCTGCAGTGGTGCTGGAAAGGAGGGCAAGGAGACTGCAGTGGAGGAGCGAGTGGTGGGAAGACCTGGGGAGGAAGAAGCCTGGAGAAAGCAGTAAACCGAGGAACCACAGTGCTCAGACCTGAAAAGGGGACCAGGACCGACCACAGAAACTTAAAGAAAATCCATAGGACTGGTCTTCATGCAAAAGTTAGAGTCACAAAGGAGAAAGGGAGGCCAAGAATTCATGCTATCTGGCTCAGGCGGCACAGTTTGGTGTTTGTGGGGAAAGGGGGAGGTGCAGACTAAACTGGTCCAATCCATTCGAAGGTTTCCATTCCAGGGCTTCTGAGACGTCCTCTGGGACACTCTGGCTGCCATCTCCACTGTCCTCAGCCACCTCACAGAGGGGAAGGAGGAAGGAGAAGGCCCACTGGGGGACACCTGCTGCTCTGGCCCATCACAGTACCAGCTATGGTTTTATATAAGTAGTAACAGAAAAATCCAGAATTCTCCCCTAATGTTGGTCTCAGTGATGCACATGGCTCTGTATTTCAGATTAATTCTGATTCAGTGTGGAAGAGGTTGGACTTTCTTTTCAATACACTAGGATGTATTTTTTTCTGCTTAAATGCAAAATAAACAAGTATATAAAAATTGCATAAGCAAAGGATATACATTAATTTTCAAGAATTGACAAAACATCAAATTCATGTTTATTAGTGACCATTTTTTAAAATTTTAAACCTAACTTAATGGGCTTATGTTTCAAGTTGCTTTTGACTGAAATGCTTTGTGGAAGGGACAGCACAGGGCTTCAGTAAAGTTGAGGGACTTCATGAGAATTGTACTGAAAGAGAGAATGAGACAGGGAGACAGAGACCAAAAAAGGAAGGAGAGAGGGCTGAGGAGGAACTGGGAAACGGAAGCCCAGCCTGCTCTAAGTGGGAGGCCTTCTTAATGACTGTTTCCTCAGACATTGAAGCCATGTGCCCAGCACCTTCTCAGTGGTCACCTATGAAAAGTGTGGACAGATCCTGAGCACATCACGGCCTTTAGTAAAAGTCAGGTCCTGGACACAGAAGGACTCTAATGGCCAAAATGGTTCAAAGGTCTAATAGCCTACTGCCACAGATCTGGTTTTAGATAAAATCTAAGTGACCAGAGACATTATAAGCATACAGGCCAGTCCATGACACGTGTTCCAGAGTGGTCACAGGACTTGGAGTGGGGAGGGCAGTCCGAGCAGGTGTCAGAGCTGCAAGGGTCTGGGGTGGCTGGAGGAGGGGTGTGGAAGACTGCTGGGAACTAGCGAAAAACACACCCAAGGATTCCTCTGAATCCCACGCATCCCCTCAGGCCAACTCCATTACTAAACTGCAGGAAAGACAGCTCCCCCCCCCCACCCAGCAATCAGCCCATCCCACCTCCTTTTAGTTCTGTGTGGAAGCCCTTTGCTGACAAAGAAAAAGGTTGATAGGAGTGAGATTAGTTCCTATGAGATTATTGGCAGAGGGAGGGAAAAAGCTAATCTTACACTGTACTTTTTTAAAGATTGAAAAAGCATTATTTTCAATATCTTCAAAGTTAACAATTTTCAGATTTGTCAAGTTTGCACATTGCGTTAGCGTCTCCAAAAGCAGCTCTGGATTCTGGCGGTCAGCAATTTCTGTTGCTGGTCTGGACCACAACCTGCTTTAACAATATGTGAAGGTACCTGTCATTCTGTTTCAGCAAATCACCTATCACCTTTCAAAAATTATTATTCCTTTTCACACACATTTTATTTTATTTTTTTTTAGAGACAGAGTCTCACTCTGTGGCCCTCAGTAGAGTGCTGTGGCGTCACAGCTCACAGCAACCTCCAACTCCTGGGCTTAGGCAATTCTCTTGCCTCAGCTTCTTGAGTAGCTGGGTCTACAGGCACCCGCCACAACGCCCGGCTATTTTTTGGTTGCAGTTCAGCCAGGGCCAGGTTTGAACCGGCCACCCTTGGTATATGGGGCTGGCGCCCTACTCACTGAGCCACAGGTGCCACTCCACACACATTTTTATTCTCTTATTTTTATTTAAGCTGTTCACGTGGCTGTGTCGCCTAAACTTTCCTGATCATAGAATTGGCTGAGTTCTTCTTAAAAGTATAAATTCAGGGGCCCATCTGCCCTATGTCTGACTCCCCAGTTCAGCAGTGGGCCCGGGAATCCACATTTGTAAAGAGCATCTGGGACAAGTTAGGAAAGTTCTGGAAACACTGTGATAAAGAACTGTTGAATTAAACGGAGGCCTCTTTCCTCCTCATACCTTTTGAGGAGAAATATTTCCTTTCCTCATCATATAGCTCTGGCCATCGGCAAGCAACTGCCCTTCTCTCCTGCAAGTCACTGAAGCCCGGGAATGACTGCCCCTGTCCTGCAGGGCACAGACAGTTCCACCTGGGGAGCAAAGTGCTCAAAAGTCATCCCTCCTCCCAGCTCAGCCCCTCCAGCCCCTCCCGTGTCCTGAGGCAGAGCAAAGTGTGCACACAGGCCTGGAGGACAAGCCTGCAGGGCCATTTGTGAACACGGTCTGATGAACATTCATCCCCCAGAGGTTTTAAATATAGATACAGATTAAAGCCGATCTGTTTCAGGCTGGCGTAGTCTAGTAATACACTCCCCTTAGGTTTGTCTCTGGAAAAGTGAGTTGGTGATTCTTTCCCTCTCTAGAATTTTGGCCGTGGCTCAGGAATACCTCTCTGACTGATGAGACCAAAGTTCTCCAAGAAATAAGGAATCTGGTTTTTGCTGGTTGAAATATAACATGCGGTTTTTAGGCTATGCAGACACTCAGGTCTCCTTCCCTTTCCTTTTCCTAATATAAGATCCAAAACAACATGAGCCCAGCAGAGACTAGGTCACAGGCAAATGGTGGCAGAAAGGAGACGTCAAAGTGAGCAGGAAATAAATGCTAACAAATATAAATATAGCCAATTGCCACCTGACAGGGTTTCCCTAAAGGACAGATCACACGCTCCACAACGGTCCGTGAGATCAGGGTGGCGCTGGAGAATTCCTATCACTCACTGACTTTCTAGCCCCTATTATCTTTTCTATGTTTAGACACGTTGACTTTTTTATTTTTTAGAGACAGGGGTTCACTTTGTCACCCAGGCTGGAGTGCAGTAGTGTGATCACAGCTTCCTGCAGCCTCAAACTCCTGGGCTCAAGTGATCCTCCTGCCTCAGCCTCCTGAATAGCTGGGAGTACAGGTGCCTGCCATCAAGCCCAGCTAATTCATCTTTTTCTTTTTTCAGAGACAATCTCACTGTGTCACTCACAGTCTAGTCTCAAACTCTTGGTTTCAAGTGATCCTCTCACTTCAAGCTCCCAAATTGCTGGGATTACAGACGTGAGCCATCATCCCTGGTAGCTTAGATGTGTGTAGATACATAATACTCACCAAAGGTGTTACAAATGCTACCACATTCTGTCCTCAGTAACTTCCTAGACAGGCTTTTAGCCTGGGATCTATGGGCTATCCCATACAGCCTGTGTGTGTAGTAGGCTAGACCACCCAGCTGTGTGTACGTACCTCTGTGGTGTTCACATAACAAAATCGCCTAACAGTGCATTTCTCAGAAAGTTTCGTTGTCATTAAGCAAGGCTACATGTACTCATACACCCGCTGTGTCTCAGCAGACATCTCTTAAGAAGCTTCAGAACAACTGCAGCTTTGAAAAGAAGTTTAAAAAAGATTGTCAGCTAAACTCTACCTTTTCCAGATTATGCTAGCCTCTTTTACTCAGTATGCAGTAATACCCAGATATGCTCATTCTCAGGAAGAAAAACTGAAATAAACTAAAATAAGTTTAACAGAAGTCCTTATTCTGTTGAAATCACAATTCACTCTTCAGCTTAGGAATCCAGGACTCCCAATCCTGTTTATCTAACTCTGGGCCTTGGGGCAGTGCCTGTGGCTCAGCGAGTAGAGCACCGAGCCCATATACTGAGGGTGGCGGGTTCAAACCTGGTCCCAGCCAAACTGCAACAAAAAATAGCTGGGCGTTGTGGCGGGCGGCTGTAGTCCCAGCTACTCTGGAGGCTGAGGCAAGAGAATCAATCGCCTAAGCCCAAGAGCTGGAAGTTGCTGTGAGCTGTGATGCCACGGCACTCTACCGAGGGTGACAAAGTAAGACTCTATCTCTAAAAAACATAAAAAATAAATAAATCTGGGCCTTGGTTACACTGGTGTGTTTAGTTTCTAGTTACCAATCAAGATGGCAGAAGAGATTTGTATACCCTATCACCTAGCACCGAGCTAGCACTCCACATTCTTTAGTTGAATAAATAATAAGAGAGTGTAATTGAACCCTTGCTATGAGCTAGATTCTGTATTAAGGCCTTTAACTTGCATTATCTTGTTTAATCCTCCCAACAACTCTACCAGTAGGTTTTTAATATTATTACTGCCATCTTATATGTGCGGAAACCTTTTCAAGGTTAAGTTAGATACTCAACCCACATAATTACTAAGTATTGTCACAATTTTGTCGCTTATCTAGAAAGTGGTTGAACAGGGATTTAAACTCTAGCAATTTGACTGTGACCCCCAAAACTCTTAAGCATTTCTACTCTTTTATAGATACCAGCTTACTTGGGTGTTATCAGGAATTCAATGTTTCTGTTTTTAACAGAGATACTTCAAAAAAAAAAAAATGCTCCCATCTTTAAACTTAAAGAATTCATGAGGCAGGGTCTATTTAATTACTTGACTGCCTTAGAAAATGGCATATTTTCAAATTGGAGTCTTATTCTTACTTCTTTTAATCTCTAAGGATTACTTTGAACAAATTGTGGACAATTATTAAGAATGGTCTTGGAGGCTCAGCACCTGTAGCTCAGCAGCTAGGACACCGACCACATACACCAGGGCTGGCAGGTTCAAATCCGGCCCAGGTCTGCTGAACAACAATGACAACAACAACAACAACAAAGCTGTGGTGGGCGCTGTGGTGGGTGACTGTGGTGGGCGACTGTGGTGGGCGACTGTGGTGGGCAACTGTGGTCCCAGCCACTTGGGAGGCTGGGGCAAGAGAATTGCTTAAGCCCAAGGGTTTGAGGTTGTTCTGAGCTATGACTCCACAGCGCTCTACCAAGGGCAACAAAGTAAGATTCTCTCTCAAAAAAAAAAAAGAATGGTCTTGGAGTTGTGAAGTTGCTTTTTATTTTTTTAGGGGAAATAAGTAATTACATTTTTGATAAATTCAATTCCTACCTTTCTAAAGGAAAATTAAGAATAAATCAAGTCAGGCCAAGCACGGTGGCTCACGCCTATAATCCTAGCACTCTGGGAAGCCGAGGCAGGTGGATTGCTTGAGCTCACAGGTTCAAGACCAGCTAAGCAAAAGTGAGACCTTGTCTCTACTGAAAATAGAAAAACTGAGGCACGAGGATCGCTTGAGCCTAAGAGTTAGAGGTTGATGTGGGCTATGATGGCACTCTACTGAGGTTGACAGCTTAAGACTCTGTTTCAAAAAAAAAACCAAAAGAATAAATCAAATCAAAATGATTTCATGATTTAGTCTAAGAAGAGCAAAATAAAAAACATGTTTGTTTCCCATGAAACACTAAAAACAACTTTAAAGATGAACTGCAAGAGGTGTTCTTTAGCTTTAATTCTAGGTATAAGTCAAGTGTACAGTCCTGTAAGTTCCTATGAATTGAAACCCAAGCATCTACTTAAAAATCTGTCTTCATGAAACAAAATTAACAATGTGACTTTAACAGATTTTTATGCTTTTAAGCAAAATGATAACAGGACTAGATAAAAATTAATTTTTGTCTTCAGGGGAAAATGCATAAAAGAATATACTCTCTAAAGGAAAGCTCTTAAATTTCCAAGTAGATAAAGACAATTCAAGACCTCCTTGCAACTTTTGATTCCTCATATAATTTTGAACAGCTGGTGTCCCAGCCTTACTCATCTTCCTTCCACTGTGTCTACCACAGCTCTCACTTGCTCTGTGTGTGCAGAATGAACATACACCCAGAATTACCAATGGGCTAAGAAAACATAAAACGTCCCCAAACAGAGACAGATAGAAAACAAAAACAACATTGACATATATCCAAATACAGACTTTCTTGCTAACTGGAAGGTTTTAACACTATTATCTCTAAGGAAAGTTCTTTTATCATATCTTGGTAGCCTAGTTGGTCAGATTCCTGAGAATACTATACAACTCCATTATTTATAGTCAAAAGACTTCATTAAACATCCTTTCACAGTCACAGGTTTATGCGCTAAGAATTCTGAGAATTGTCAAATTTGCTAAAGAACATCAGTCTGTGCTCTCCCCCACTGCTAGTGTCCACCTGTTCACTGCGTTTCCTCAGCTGCATTGCTATGAACAGCAGGTATTCTTTTCTCTTGGTCCTGGGTAAAGAGATTCTCCCACTAACACGCACCTTGTGTGTGTGTGGCCAAGGCAATCTGGAGCCTGCAGAGAAACACTGCAGCACGTGAACCGAATGAAGGCTCAGAGAAGCTACAGGAAGCCACAGTGCTTCCCACCTAGTGAAGAGTTGAAACTGAGAATGTCAAATCCATGACTGTTCTCAACTGTGCCGCACAGACACAGATTCTTGTAGATCGAAAACAAACATTCTCTGTGGATTAGAAGCTGTGGCATAAATGCTAGTCAAAAAAAAAAAAAAAAAAAAAGAAAAGAAAGAAAACACACACACACACACAACTAAGAGAGGCTTATCTTCCATGGTAATTACTTCTTTAGTAATCACAGCTCACATAATTGCTTGTTCCCTAGATACTAGCCACTTATTTGGTGACTACATAATTACTGATTATGAATGTAACAATTTATTATTTCATTACTATTATTACTAATTTAGGGATTATATGTTCATTTCAAAAAAAGGCAGGGTATATTATGAAGCACAATTCAGGGTGAGAAAAAATATTTATTCTGTATAAAAGAATTCACAGTTGATTACGTCAGATGGAACCTCCTTATTTGATTTTCAAAATGAAATACTGTTTTCAAATTCTTACTGAAATTGTCATCTTCTTTGCTTAATTAAACAATTTGTTAACATAAGTGAGGTCCATGTATATGCAGGAATCAAAAGAGAACTTTTGGGTGGCACCAGTGGCTCAAGGAGTGGGGCGCTGGCCCCATATATAAAAGGTGGCAGGTTCAAACCCAGCCCTGGCCAAGAACTACAAAAAGAAAAAAAAAAAAAGAGAGAGAGAGAGAGAGAGAATATGTTTTAAATCTAAACTATTAATTCCTTGCCTTTAAAAAAAACTCAGCACTTTTCAATGGATTAATATGAGGTTGCATATGATTAGGTCACACCATTTGTGTTTGTAAAGTCAAGTCCAAAGTCTGTGTTGTAGTTGAATTGAGAAGTTTACCTCTATCTACATTGTACCCAACGGGTGGGAACTAATTGAGCCCCCTCCCCACCTTCTGGAATTTAATTATGTTTTTCTCTCACGTGGGCCTGTAGTTGTTCCTCTTCCATTTTTGGATTAGTACTAACTATATGGGGTGCTTGCTTTTCCATTCTTGAGATACTTTACTTAGGAGAATGTTCTCCAAAGCCTTCCAGGTAAATGCAAAAGATGCAAAGTCTCCACTGTTTTTATGGACGAATAGTATTCACTGGTATACATACATCACCCTTTATCCATTCAGGGGCTGATGGGCTCTTAGGTTGTTTCCACATCTTTGTACTTGCGAATTGAGCTGTTATAAACATTTAAGTGCACATGTCCTTATGGTTAAATGATTTTTTTCTTCTGGGTAGATACCTAGTCTGAGGATTGCAGGGCCAAATGGGAGGTTTACTTTTACTTCTTTGAGGATTCTCCATACTACTTTCCAAAAAGGCTGTACTAGTTTGGAATTCCTCCAACACTGCATTAGAGTACCTCTCTCTCCCCGCCCCACCAGCATCTGTAACTTTGGGACCTTTTGATATGGGCTCTTCTCACTGGGGTTGGGTGATATCTCAGAGTAGTTTTGATTTGCATTTCTCTGATGATTAGGGGACGATGAGCATCTTTTTGTGTGTTTTTTGGCCATTCCTCTGTCTTCTTGGGAAAACATAGTGTTCATGTTGCAACTGTGGCAACAAGAAAAGTAAATAAACGGGACCTGATCAAGTTAAAAAGCTTTGCATAGCTAAAGACACACATTGTGCATCATTCTCCAAGGTGATCAGTCCATGGCCAGCTAGAGTGGGGAAATTGGATTATTGTGTTTGTGGTTTGCCTGACTCACACTTTTAGGGGCTACACTGCATATCCAGGACTTCACAGAGTTCCTTATCTTGATGCAAATAAGAAGCATTTCCCCTTTCAAAAAAATTATAAATAGTGTGGCAATTACTGATGATTTTTGAAGGTCAATGTTATACTTTGGCTTTTTTGAGACTAAGAAGTTCACAGGAATTTAACAATGCCTTGGTTGCATGAAGTCAGCAGATGGACAAAGACATGAGGGAATTGAGTGTCACTTAGCCACTCTGGGTGGAGCCAAACTCTTTTATGCTCTCTTCTGGGAGATTCTACTGCCCATTAATAAGTGAATAATCTGTGATTTTATCTACAGCCATGAGGCACATAATTCTCTTCCTAGAACTACATATTTAACCAGGCACCTTTTACCTAACCACAGAAAGTGACAGGAAACTCTTAAGAGCCCAGATGTCCCTAATTTCCAAATAACACTTAAATATTTACAACTACTTTTCATTAAAAATTCAGCTCGTTCTATTCCTATTATTCTAAATATTGCATTAATGGGTATGCTAGCAAGAAAGCCTTTCATTAGCTTCCGAATTGTCTAGCAGTTATTAAAAGATCATTCAAATTATGGTTATTTTCTGTTTGTGTCTATCAGAAAGCCCAGTAGATGAGAGGATGACTTCACAAAAGGAAATACATGTATACTGGTTGAATATACTCGATCATTTCAATACCAAAAAAACCACACCATATCCTTACACAGCAATAGACAGACTTCAGTCTGAAATGACTTTGCAAATGAGATTGCCTCAAGCAATAAAAAGCAATTTTTCATATTTCTCTGATCCTTTTTTATCAAACTCAGTTATTTAAAAATAAATTTATGGTTGGTGCAGTGGCCCATGCCTATAATCCTAGCACTCTGGGAGGCTGAGGTGGGAGGATTGCTCGGGCTCAGGAGTTTGAGACTAGCCTAAGCAAGAGAGAGACTCCTATCTCTATTAAAAATAGAAAAAATCAGCCAGTCATTATGATGGACTCGTGTAGCCTCAGCTACTCAGGAGGCTGAGGCAGAAGGATCACTTGAGCCCAGAAGTTGGAGGTTGCTATGAGTTGTGACCCCATGGCATTCTAGCCTGGGCTACGAAGTGAGACTGTCTCAAAATCAATCAATCAATCAATCAATAGATAGATAAATTTACTTCATGTCACTACTTAACAACACAATGTCTCAGTTTACCTTATGTATAAAAAATATTGTTTGGCTATATGCATCTTTTATTTAATAATTTTAAACTAAACCTCCAGAGGTATCAGGTTAGATGAATGGTATTCATTACCAAGCACATTCACTATTGAATATTAAGACATTGATATGCATACCTCTTGGAATTAAGCTGAAGGCATACAATGAAAAACAGAGACACAAATGGCTGGATACTTTTTGGACTGCCCTTGTACACTATGCCATGACTAGAAATTGCTGGTGCTAAAAAAAGACAATAGATTTATTCCTGAGAAGAATAATTTCTATCACCTAAACAAAACTCATATCCCAATTAGAAGACAGAAGAGTTAAGGTTAACACTGGAGAAATACATCTATGGTTATTGTGAAAGTGATGAATGTTGATCACAGTTATCACTGAGATTGGCACCACCCTTATTTAACATGTACCCAACAGTAAAAACCAGTGTGTCACAGAGATTCACACTTAGTTTATTTCCAAACAAGAGCCAACCTAAATGTATGACACGTAGAACAGACATACACTACCACGGAAGAGAACAGCAGAAAACCACACAATTTCCATCATCAAATGTCAACGCTTGGAGTTGTCCAGAAAGGTCTGAGTAAAATCCTGCCAGCAAAGAGCTTCAGGGAAGCCTGATTCCCGCAACAAGGGAGGCTAAAGGGCAAGACAGCACAGTTGCTATCAGTGAGATGGTGGCAACATCAAAACCACAGAGATTTTCAACTCTCAAAAATATCTATGAGATACCTGGTTTTAGCTTGGAGATAGGGAAGACATCATTCTCTCCCTTACAACATGAAAAAAGCTCAACAAATACCAAATTAACAACTTTTCTTGAACCTATAAGAACACTGAAGTTGAAGAACAACAAACCAAGATGAACCCGGGCAGTGGAAAGCACCCTGGGGCCCAGCATTTGCTTACCTAGAGCAAGCACTATGGGTCTGACAGGAGCTGGTAAGAAGATTCAGCTAATTTATTTTTTTTACATAGTGCCAAAGGCTAACTGTGGGCTATTAAAAGGAATGAAGTCTGAAGGGATGCAGAATAAGAGGGTTTGCACTCTGGCAGTACTGCTCGCACGGATCCTCTCAGGCTTTCAGGAAGCTGGTGAGGAGCCTGAGGGAGCTCCCTGATGGCACCGGCTGGGGAGGGCCACAGTACAGACAGACACACACAAATGCAGTCAAACATACAGAAGCAATGCAGTTAACAAATGAACAAATATGAACATGGTTACTAATCATTTGTATCCTCATATTAATCTGAAAAAAAAAGTTAACTTTCCAAAAAAAGAAATGAAACCCTTTTCAACAAATGGAAAAATTAGACATCCATAAGCTACTTCACCTCACGTGCAAACACTTGCTCAATAAAGATTACAAGCTATGTGCTGTAATAAAACATGTAACTACTGGGCAGTGCCTGTGGCTCAGTGAATAGGGTGCCGGACCCACATACTGAGGGTGGCGGGTTCAAACCCAGTCCTGAAAAAACTGCAAAAAAAAAATTGGGCATTGTGGCGGGCGCCTGTAGTCCCAGCTACTCAGAAGGCTGAGGCAAGAGAATTGCTTAAGCCCAAGAGCTGGAGGTTGCTGTGAGCTGTGACATCACAGAACTCTAGCAAGGGCGACAAAGTTAGACTCTAGAAGAAAATACAGGAGGAAAATCTGCGAGACCTTTATTTTTGCAGTTTTTAAAATGCACCTAAAGTATGAGCCATAAAAGAAAAATCTGACTTTATCAAAATGCAAAACTTTTTCTCTGTGAAAGACAATGTTCCGAGAATAAGAAGATAAGCCAGAGATGGCAAGAAAATATGCGCAAATTGTGTCCCTGGTAAAGAACTCCTAAAGTAGAAAAATAAGAAAACAAATAACTTGATACACAGTGAAAGATCTGAGGAGACACTTCATCACCACGGAAGAATTACAGAAGGCCAAAAAAAAAAAAGCAGCAGATATGCCAGGAGGATGGAGCCTGGGTTGGAGCCGGGGCTGGGGGAAAATTGTGATGATATTTAAAAATCAACAAAAATAACTTCAATTCCATATATTGTTATGGAAATCAAAAGAAGGAAGCAATTAATTCAGCCTGAGGGAGTTCAAGTAGGATTCACAGGGGAGAGGGTGTGTAAGCTGGTTGGGTCTAAAATCACCCAGTGTAGCAAAGCTCATCGTCCTGGTGTCCCAGCGCTTCACTGAAGCGGCCATTTCCCAACAAGTCAGGCTCTAAGTCCTCTTCCTTTTACCAGGAGATTTCCTCTCCTTTCATCTCCCCCCAGGTCTCTGCCATCACCTCCTGCCTGCAGGGATGCAGCAGGTGAATAAAAGGAACCTGCCCCTCAGCTCTCACACCATGCTCAGACAGCCCTGCCCCTCAGCTCTCACACCCATGCTCAGAAAGTCCTGCCCCTCAGCTCTCACACCCATGCTCAGACGGCCCCGCCCCTCAGCTCTCACACCCATGCTCAGACGGCCC
>NW_003852466.1:4893113-4958918 GCF_000181295.1 Otolemur garnettii
GCCCCTCAGCTCTCACACCCATGCTCAGACAGCCCTGCCCCTCAGCTCTCACACCCATGCTCAGACAGCCCTTCTGACACACACACAGATTTTTTGCCTGTTTGCTTCACAAATGTTTATCAAATGCCTCCTTCATATCAGGTAGTGTGCACTCAGCTTGCTTAAAACATTTCAGTAAAAATCTCAGTAAATCTTTCTGGATAGATAGAGGAAGGAGGGCAGGAAAGAAGGGGAGGGAGTAAGGAGAAAAAATGGGATGGGCAGTGTAAATATCGAGCCGAGGGGAGGGGCAGACAGGGAGCAGGGAGAGACCTGCAGGGGGAGTGTGCTGCGGGCTGCTGAGGAGCTGAGGGCCTGGGGAGACCCTCAAGAGGAAGAAACAAAGATGTGAGAACCAGAGGAGTCAGCCTCACAAAGGACAATCTGCAGATTCCAGATGCTTATTTGATGATCAAGCTACCGACATCAGAAAGCAGAGCAGGAATGATAAGTGAGACTTGGTTCATTTTCTTTTTCTTTTCTTTTCTTTTTTTTTGAGACAGAGCCTCAAGCTGTCCCCCTGGGTAGAGTGCCGTGGCATCACAGCTCATAGCAACCTCCAACTCCTGGGCTCAAGCGAGTCTCCTGCCTCAGCCTCCCAAGTAGCTGGGACTACAGGGGCCCACCACAACGCCCGGCTATTTTTTGGTTGCAGCCGTCATTGTTGTTTGGTCGGGTCCGGGCTGGATTCGAACTCACCACCTTGGGTGTACGTGGCTGGCGCCTTAGCCACTTGAGCTACAGGTGCAGAGCCCCAGTTCATTTTCTTAGAATTGCAAATTTTACTCTCAGGAGACATAGGAGAGCCAGTATCTATTCATTGAAGAACTGCCAATAGGACTTTGAGTCCAAATTTACGTTAAGGCTTCAATTCACTGGGTTCATCAATCAGTTTGCATGCATACTACCAAACATCGGCATCATCCATCAATACTACCCTTTGGGAAGTTGGTTGTGATGTGTACCAGGTAATTTCTTGACACTCGAGAGCAAAATGAACCTCTCTTTTACTGACAAGAAAGCCTGGAGAAATAGAAATATAAAAAAAAATGACATTTTTGTACGAATATACATAGTCCTACTAGAAAAATGTCTCCCAAGTTCTTTTGGTTACACTGACTCCCTTGAGCAATAGCAGCACAAGAGGTGCACGAGGAATGAGTCACCTCTTCAATAAGATAGCAAGGAAGCCTTCATCAGAGCCATCAGTCATGCATGTTCATTTTCTTTGCCAAAGACTTGAATGTGCCAGCTGCGTATCTGTCCAGTTCATGCGCATTCACATAAAAGTATATTCACACATCGCTCCGTGCAGCCATCCCCATACAGATAATCTCTGATTGATTAGGGGTCAACAAATACTGGAAAATGTGCTGCCATTGACGGTCATTATAAAGCTCCTTCTGTCTCATAAATCTTTCTAGCTATCAAATCCAAAATGATTTAGTTCATTTGAACTAGTATTTAATTCAAATAGAAGGGTTTATAATCCATGTGTTGACATCAAGATATAGCTCATTATGCATATCATTATCATAATATTGTGTTTAAACATCACTGCATAAAAGGAATGACTATAATTAAGGTCTTCCAGGAGAACTGGTTATTCTCATTTCTGCTTGAAAGAGAAACTCTTCTATACTATAAAGACGATTTGAAAATTTCCAGTTTTCATTAAGAAGAAAATATGATCATATTTACGAATGTAATCTCATTATAATGTGATATTAATGGAAACAGCACAAACGATAAATAGGAAGGGAAGAGCTGAGAGACTTCCCACAACGTTCCCCGGCACCAGCCGCACTTGGCTGTTCACTGCCGTCCATTCTGTACTATGGCTGCACATCCAAGAAGCCAGAGCAGAGCTGTCTTATTACCCAGGCAACAAAAATAGTCTTGCACAATTTCTCAGTAAAAATGTAGAGAATAAATACTCTATCTCAAGCTAGCTGTGCTTTTTACATTTATAGATCTGAATGCAAAGCTGAACTTACTCAGTCTTTTCAAAAAGTTCATTAATGTATTTCAGATTTTAAAAGTATCAATCATTTGAGGCCACAGATTACTTTCTAATTATCAAAACAACACAAAAGCCACTAACAGGTAGAAATCAACACATGGATACCAACCTGAAAACGTGAGAGACGGCTTATTGGGGGGTCAAAGAATATCCCTCTTGCTAAAATCAGAGAACTTCAGGACTGGGAGGGATCTTGAGAAGCCTCCACGTCACCAGTGGCGCACAGATGCGCTCACCGTCGTAGAATGCCAGTGCTCCTGCTGCTGGGTGGTTGTTCTTAAACCATCTCAGGAACATTACCTGCTACAGTAGATATTTCAAATGTTGTTTGAATATTCAATTTACAGTTTTTATTGTCGAGATTTTTTTCTCCTAACAAACACTAACGCTCTGCTACTCTGTGTCAATTTCTGAGTCAGTGGTTTCTAGCTCATTCTGCTACATTTAAGTCCACTTCTGCTTGACCAAGTTTTTAGAGAACCTAAGAACAGATTCTCACTCACAGTCATATTTCCTCAGTGCACAGATTAATCCGCTTAACCACACAGCCCACTCGCAAGGCCCAAACACGTGACCGTTCTGAGTTCTGTGCTACTGAGAGGGTGGTCTCGGGCCATCTGGGGGACAGTGGCAGCTGGAGCAAGCTAGGACCTACATGAGTGGCTACTTTCCATATGCAGACCCAGGACTGTGAGACAGGGGCAGGTTCCAAAAGGCTGCTCTGTCTCCTGGTCTTTAAATTATATATGAGGCAATAAAGGGCAAAAGAATTGGATTAATTTTCTAAGGTCACACGACTAGTAAGCAATGGTCAGAACTGGGTCAGTTCTGGATCTGACGGTCAGTTGAAGGCTCTTTCCTCCACCACAGCCTACAAGCTCAGGACGTTTTCCCAGGGGAACACTTGATGGACCGGCAGGAGATGGCTGCAGCTGCTGGCTCGGCTCAGGAGCTATTTGAATAATGATAGTAATGAATAATTATAGGAAACACTGTTTCTATCCTAAAATATGATAGGCACTATACTACATGCTTGATGTTCATTATCTATTTTAACCTTTATCATAACTCAAGGAATTAGGTGATATCACCATTTTACAGGTGAGGAGACTGAGGCATAGCATCTAAGCTGTTAGCCCAAGATCACCCAGGAGTTGGTATGGGGGATCCTTGAATTTGCCCAGCTAGGTTGTTTAACATATGTAAGCTATTATGACTTGACCAAGCTTAATACTTGACCTAGAAAGACAATGAGAGGACTGAATTCTATGACCTTTAAGAATCCTTCCACTTGTGCAATGAAGGAGTAACATTGTCTGCTTTGCAGCAATTCTCCTAGAAGGCCTTTAATGCTTCTTACCATTACGTCTATTTGCATGCACACAAGCACAAGGACGTGTATGACCTTGGAAAGACCAGAGAGCAATGAACACATTGCTGACAGTGAGCTCTCGGTCTAAGAAATCACTGCTCTTAAAAGGGTTTGTTTCAATCCTTGATAATTTTGGAGCACCTCCACAGGGGAGAAGGGTCCCTAAGAAAGATAAACCTGGTCATGGTGGGACATGAGTCCTTGCCTGCCTACACTGCTCTGGCCAGTGGGATATGAGGGAAAGAAACTGAAGCTGAGGGGGGAAGTTGTGGGCATCGCACTTTTAAAAAGCCAACTTTCTAGAGAACAACCATGAAAAATGCAAAACAAACAGAACCATCTCAAAGTTCACAAAAGGCATGCCAAAAAAACCCAAATCCACTGGGAAGAAGCACTGTGACATTTACAACTCAGAGCAGTGACATCTCTTCAGTTGGTATGAGTGGACACTGCCTGTGAGGAAGGACAAGAACACGTCTCCCTCAAGTGTGTTCCCTCAAGTTGGGGAGCGTAAGTTCAAGTTGGGGGACACATGCTCCTGAAGCCAACGGGAGAGCCACGCAGGAGTTATTCTATGAGGAGACTAGATTAGCCTGGATTCCTTCCTGATGTTCTCATGTGCTGCCACACCTGAGCTCCACCTGAGAGGTCAGCTGTGTTTGAGACAGCCCCTGGGTGGGAGCCCAGTACATCACTGTTATATGGTATCCAGTTGTCTTGTAGTTAAGAAGGATAAATCATTGACATTTCTGCTTGTGGTTATCTGAAAATTATTATGTAATTATACTGGGTATTCTGTAATTTGACTGAGCACAAATTTGCCTGGTGGTAATTTCTCTGAGATAGATGTTGGTATGAATGAGGTAGGGAGTGAGATGACTGATTGGCCCGGCCACAGCTCAGCCCATTGCCCTCCTCCTTGGCTCCCGAGCCTCCTGAAATCAGCAAACCATTATTTATGTGTGAGGAAAAAAAAAAAAAAACCCAGCCATCTTCTGGGAGAAATTTTCAATAGATGTGAAAGTATACCAAGGTGTACCTGAGGGTTCTGAACAGGAAACGTGATTCTCAGCAGAAATCAGGACACATCAAAGTCAAAACCTGGTCCATATTTGAGAATTTGGACATTTACAAAGGTATATGGAAACAATCTTTGTGAATATCTTATGCCTACCATAGATCAAGTGGATTTCCCTCAGAAGGATGGGCTTCATTCTATGCTTCTAACACCTGACAGTCAGAATTAACTGGGTAGCTTCTGTTAATACACATGCCCACACTCACACACACCAGTGGGATTCCCTGGCGTCCAATGGGGTGGACTCCACCTCTCAGCACAACTCTTCTGAAGGTGGCACCTGGGAACTGGGATGGGGAGCGAGGCCAGCACAGGAGCTCTACTGTGAACTCTTTCAGGGACAACCACTGTATCTATGTGGCAGGGCTCACACCCCACCATGGGATTCATAGAACATGTACTTCTCAGCTCCTTAAAAAGTTATGTAACGTACTCTCCACATGCCAGATGTAAATATTGGTGATCATGCACAACTTGTTCTATTTCATTCTGACAACATGGATCTGCGTTACAGGCCACCTGCATATCTATGATTTATTTCATTAGGCAACTTAGAAAGAGCAGGTGTGCTTATGTCAAGCTTTAGGGGGGAGTCTCAACTCCACTATCTCCTGAGTACAGAAAGAAAAAATATCTCACATTTTTGTAGATGTTAAGAACTTCATTCTGTAGAGTGGGACATGACTAGCAAGTGATTTAACCTACTTCCCCTAATTATGGTAGCTTGCTGAGTGGAGTCGTACATCCCCAAATACCTAAGTGTGCATTTTCCTTAGAACTTAATGCACCACTCACATAATAGGTGTCTGATTATTAGTTATTTACCATTTGCTTTAAGTATTTTTGCACGTGAGTTGGTCTTTCTTAGTTACAAGTGACTCACAGGCAGATCATTTCTTTGTAATGAAACCTAAACTAGAGCAACATGGAGCTTAATGACTTATTTCTGTCTGACAGTGCTGATGTTCTTCCCTGTCCTATCTCCATGACACTGGCCTGACCATGAAGGAAGCTGAAATTCTGTAGAGGAAGCAATTTCTCCGTGGGACTAGCATCTGATGTAATTCTGGACATGTAGCAAAGTGTCCAAACAAGGCTTCTTAAGTTGTAGAATGACCAAGCATAAATCTGGATTATTTCAGCAAGAATTTTCAGTTTCAAAACTGGACATTTAAAAATCTAGTCAACATTCATTTCTTAAGTAGCTGCATCTCTTAACCAGGGCAGCCAGTCTTTAGAAGCTAGAGATTATATTATTCTTATATTACTCATAATCTTCCAAAATTAACTCCATAGAAATCAAAATATTACATATAAAACTGCTTTCTGACGAAGCCAATTTTCACTAAATATTTCAGTTACAAACCATAAGCTTCCCATAAAAATATCTTAAACCATCAGGTGAACTTTGGTCTTAAATATCTAATTATTCATTCATAGTAGATCACCATCCCCTGGGTTTCCTGACAAATCTCACATAAATAACAAAACTGTTCAAAATTCTATCTTTGGGTGTATCTCAAGCCAAATTCAATGGCATTTTATTCCTTGTTGTTTTGAATTACATCATTTGATATTAATGTGTGTGTGAGTATGTATAATGAAGTTCCTTTTTTCCAGATCACCACTAGAAGACTTATGGCCATAGTCACATCTCTCTGACTGCCTCTTATCAAGGAAGGAACTTAATATTGCTAACGAGACCCTGAGGAATAACCCGAGACAAATAGGCCACAGGACAGGTCCTCGATGGAGACAGTAACGCTGTGTCATGTGCTACTCTGTGACATGTTTTAGGTGCTGATCAATCAGTCCTATCTTGAGCCTCTTAAGTGACAAACCATCCCTGAATTATCTATAGCTGGTGTAGGATTACCCTTTCAAGAGAGAGAGACTTGTGACACTACTTTGAACATCTGATAAATGGGATTGAAAAAGGTTGCCCAGGCTCAGCCCCAGGTCTTCTTCCCGTCACCTTTGTACAGCCCAACACTTTATTGTTAGGTAGATACTGAGGGCCTCTGGATTTCCTAGGGCCAAAGGGTGGTGCCCTGCCTTGGTTCAGCTATAAGCAATTGCCACACCTGGGGTAAGAAGGGCCATTGTTCTTATCTGTAGGGATTTCCCCAGCCCCATGCCAGGGAACCCAGGCACTACTAGTAGGCTCTAGAAAATGACCTAGAGTAACCTAAGGCTATTTAAGGTAACTACTGTCTATCATAGTGGTTCCAAGGTGACTACTGAACCACCAGGAGGGCCCAATCTTGATAACATAAAACAGGACCTGAGACCATAACCAGAGCCTCTGATTACCACAGGGCCATGATCCTATGATCCTCATCTGTGGAGAATGCATCTTGCTCCTGCTGTATGAACCTACCTTGCTCTTCCTCAATGAACTCCGTTCCATGCTTACCTTGCTTTTGGTGTGTCTGGTCATTCTTCAACCATGAACACAGAGAACCAGAGAACCAAGAACAGACTGCCCACCCAAAAGGAACAATTAAGTCATGGATGGAGGTGTGAACTAAAATAAAATCTTAAGCTCAGGCAGTGCCTGTGGCTCAGTGGGTAGGAACCTGAGGGTGGTGGATTCCAAGCCGGCCCTGGTCAAACTGCAAGAAAAACATAGCCAGGCATTTTGGCAGGTGCTTGTAGTCCCAGTTACTTGGGAGGCTGAGGCAAGACAATTGCCTAAGCTAAGGTGATCAGATTTTAACATTGGTAAAGCGGAACACCATTGAGTGAAGGGTGTGGTTCTTAATTAAAAATTGGGTCTATATGGAGCAACAAAAATTTTCATAGAACGCAAAAATAGTATTGTAATATATTTTTTAAATGTCAACATAATTTACAAATATACATTAAAAAATTATGTATAGTATTATTTTATTCTTTGGCATATTTCTCATTTGAGTGAATTTTTTTTAGTAGATTGCTGCCATTGTTTAAAAGGTCATAAAATTTTTCACAAGAACTTGTTAAATTATATTTCACACATAAAATGGCTTTCAAAGTCTCAACACTTAATTGTGATTTTTCTGATGTCCACATTTTATTTACCATAGAAAAAACACATTCAGTAGCAGCATTAGTTCCTGGTAAGGATAGTGCATATCCCACAATTTTTAGTGCATTACTGTATGGAACGTGGTTTGTTTCAAAATGATGAAATATTTCTAACCATTTGTTCTCCATTGTGATTTTTGCTGATTCCCAAGATTTAACTTTTCCTTATCAATATATTTTTTTTAATAATGATACCTCGTAAGTTGTAAGTGTCACTTTCAAGGCCGGTGCTAGACTTTTTGCTACCACTATAAAATATAAATAATACGAGTACTGTCTGCTAAATTCATGAAATAAATAAATTACTTACCTAAACTATCTGAACAGCTGATTTATTGACATCACTTGTTTAACTAGCACTAGCACACAGTACGATGTGTATCGTCTGAGAGACAATTATAAAATGTTTTCGTCATTGCCAATGCCAAAAAATGCCATTGTTCATTAAGTCCAAACAATGGTGGTCTAATTCTAATAACTGATCAACAATGCGAACTTTGATAAGCAGTTCTTGATTATCAGTTCTCAACAATTATTTGTTATTATTAAAATTTAACATTATAAAATTAACAAAAATAATATAAAACTCATATCCTAGCGAAATAGCCACATGGCAGCCAAACACTGTATATTCCCTTCCCGTTGTCCTGCCGTTCCCTAGCTTGTCATGCATTCTTTCCAAAAATCAGGACTTTTTTAAAATGCTGCAGGACGCGGGACAAAGTGTTAAAAATTAGGACTGTCCCACCAAAAACGGTACGTCTGATCACCTTAGCCTAAGCCCAGGAATTAAAAGTTGCTGTGAGCTGTGATGCTACAGTACTCTACCAAGGGTGATAAAGTAAGACTCTGTCTCTAAAAAAAATAAATAATAAATATTAAAATAATAAATGGATGGCTCCCCTCTTGGCCAAGAGGACCCCAGAAATACCCTAAAGCTAAGTAGCTGGCCATGAAAAGGGAGGTCAGATCTGCCTGCCATGCCCCTCCCTTCTGGGAGATACTCTTCATAACTCATTAACAGGCATTAACTGGGCTAAGGTTCTGTGAGACAAAGCTTAAGGTCCACCTTCACGTTACCAATTTGCTTAACAGATCAGTTCAGTCTATGTCCCAGGACTTGTCTCTGATTAACAGACTTCCTTATCTTAACTTCTTCATTTTTTTTCTTGAGACAGAGTCTCACTTTGTTGGCATGATAGCTCACAGCAACCTCAAGCACTTGGGCTCCAGCAATTCTCTTGCCTCAGCCTCCCAATTAGCTGGAATTACAGGCCCCTGCCACAATGCCTGGCTATTTTTAGAGAGGAGGTCTAGTTCTGGCTCAGGGTGGTCTCCAACTCCTGAGCTCAGATGATCCACCCTCCTTAGCCTCCCAGAGTGCTAGGATTATAGGCAAGCACCACCACCTGGCCCTTTATCTTAACTTAAAACATTCTGAGCTTTAGAAAAGCTTTAGTTCTTTAACCAAGTATAAATCAAAGCATCTTTAAACCTACCTATAACCTGCAATCCCCTCCTTGCAGATGTCCTTTTTTTGGCCAAAAGTTATCATATTAATTTATGATTTTATATGTAATTCTTGTCTCCTTGATATGTATAAAACTAAACTGTAATCCAACCACAGTGAGCCCACTTGCTCGAGGAGCCTTGGGCATGGCTCTTTAGGCCATGGTTGTACATACTCAGCTCATAATAAATCTTTTGAAATTATCTTAGAGTTTGAGGTCTTTTCCATTGACCAAGGGTAGCAGGAATTAACCTAAATTCACAGAATGTTTGCTTTATTTCTGTGTGCAGGAAATGTTCAATTAGAAATTCAACAAGCATTGCTGAATGCCTTACGCCAAGCACTCTTGAGGTCCTGTGCACTAAGAGATACAGAAGATGAGGTACCATCATTTTTCTCCAGTGCGAGCACCATCCTTTGGTTCTTTGTAAAGAGCTTAATGTGGGATGCAGAAAACCCAGCTTTACTCTTCTTTTAGGTGGATGAAGATCCTTTTGTACAACTGCTTTGACTATAAATAGAAACTGACCTATAAAAGCCTGGTAGCTTAACATCTCAGGATGCCGGATTTATGCATGAAATATGGAAGAACTTTTTTCAGTGTCCTCATTATTAAAAAATAATTGTCTAATGTGAATAGAAACTTGTCATTGGATTAAGCAGTTGCATTCTTTTATTCTTTCTTTTTTTTTTTTAGAGACAGTGTCTCACTTTGTCACTCTCAGTAGAGTGCTGTGGTGTCACAGCTCACAGCAACCTCCAACTCCTGGGCTTAGACGATTCTCTTTTGTAAGCCTCCTGAGTAGGTGGGACCACAGACACCTGTAACAACACCTGGCTATTTTTTGTTGTAGTTTGGCCGGGGCTGGGTTTGAATCCACCAACCTCGGTATATGGGGCAGTGCCCTACCCACTAAGCCACAGGCACCTCCCAGCAGTTGCATTCCTTGAGGGAATTGCCTTCCAGGCCCAGCATTTTGGGAGAAGCTGTTGTGTGTGGCCCTGTAGCTGACCTATGTGAGTTCAGTGAACTTTTTTTTAACAATGTGCCCAGTACTGTGCTAGGCAGTGCAGTTGCAGGGATGAGGGATACTACATAAGAATAAAAGTCAACTCCTCCATGAGGAGATCAGAAAAAGTGTTGGAGAAAGAGTGGGGAAGAGGGGGCAATGCAATCCAAGGCATAAGCATGAAACAATGTCACATGATCTACCCCGATTTTTGCATTGACAGTGGGTGCAGAGCAAGACAGTGAGAAGGAGATTTTGACAGTGGCCTAGAGAGCTGAGTAAGAACCAGGTCACTCTAACAGCAGCAGTAACAAATACTAGGGGATGCCAGGGGCCAGCAGCACCTCTCAGTGGGTGGGCAGCACCCAGGAGCTCCACCAGAGAGCCAGGACGTGGACTGCTCAGGACCTCATGCAGATGTACCTAACAGCCAAGTGCAGAGGGAATAGGGACAGGACAACTCCAGGGGTGACACCGGCAATAATTCCATGCCCCAGGATTAGAACAGGTTATGAAAGGACATTCATATTAACCCAAGTAACAAAGGTATTTGCGGCTCGCACCTGTGGCTCAAGTGGCTAAGGTGCCAGCCACATACACCTAAGGTGGTGGGTTTGAATCCAGTCCGGGGCCACCAAACGACAGTGATGGCTGCAACCAAAAAATAGCCGGGCATTGTGGCGGGCGCCTGTGGTCCCAGCTACGTGGGAGGCTAAGGCAGGAGACTCGCTTGAGCCCAGGAGTTGGAGGTTGTTGTGAGCTGTGATGCCACAGCACTCTACTCAGGGGGACAGCTTGAGGCTCTGTCTCAAAAAAAAAACAAAGGTATTTGCTTCAGCTGCAAAAGTTCATGTGAAAGCAACACTAACATCTTTCCCTATC
Source organism: Otolemur garnettii (assembly GCF_000181295.1). Classification (NCBI taxonomy): domain Eukaryota; kingdom Metazoa; phylum Chordata; class Mammalia; order Primates; family Galagidae; genus Otolemur; species Otolemur garnettii. The sequence continues at coordinate 4,904,097 of NW_003852466.1, forward strand.
ATGATGAATAATCATATTCCACAGTCCAAGGAGGAGACAAGAAAATGATCCCACTGGGCACTAAAACCAAACTAAACCAGCCAAACAGCCAAGACCTGAAGGGTCGACCCATCCAGCTCCCACTCCCCGGATAAGTGAAAACTCTCAACATTTCCTATAAGTTTCTAATATCCTGGAAAAAACTGTTTTATCCCTGGATTTTCCATTGCTGGAAATGTGTCCTGGCCTTTGTGGCTATGAGAATCACATGAGAAAATTCTTGTTTTGCTTTAAGAACAAACAAAGTGTAAACTGGACAAATTCAGTGATACTGTACATGTGGTTTTAAATACCTATGCTATTTTAAGTTTGGCCAGCCCAAATTTACACTTGGACTTCTGCACAAGTGTTCTTTCTTCTTTCTAAATCCTTTTGAGTCTGTGTCACTGTAAGAAAGAGGGAACTTAAAAAAAAAATCTTACATGTATCTATTCACATACATATAGTTCTATGGATGTACATATTTTATTCATATAAAGAAACTCTGAAAAATTGAAGAAGAAAATATAAAAATTGTTACCAAATTGGAGCAGGAAAGCAACTGCATAGGTGGGACAGGTGGGTGAACATGAGTTTGCCCATTGCATTGATTTTTTGAACCATGGAGACATATTATCTATTTAAACATAAAGTATTATGGGCTGGCCATGGTGGCTCAGGCCTATAATCCTAGCACTCTGAGGAGGCTGAGGTGGGAGGATCTCTTGAGCTCAGGAGTTCAAAACCAGCATGAGGAAGAGAGAGACCCCTCTCTACTATCTCTACTAAAAATAGAAAAATGAGCCAAGCGTAGAGGTGCACAGCTGCAGTCCCATCTACTCAGGAGGCTGAGGCAAGAGGATTGCTCAAGCCCAAGAGTTTGAGGTTGTTGTGACCTCTGATGCCACAGGGCTCTACCCAGGGCACAGAGTGAGACTCTGCCTCAAAAAAACAAATAAATAATTATGATCTCCATTTTAGAGCTGAAGAAACTGAGGCAGAGATAGGCTTCCAAAAGCCCCTATCCTGTAAGTGAAGGGGAGGGAGAGGAATCTTAATGACAGGATGTGTGCACAGTGGAGCCTCCATAGTGGACCACTTCCTACACGGACCACCTCCTTCAGTTGACCTAATATTCATAGATGGGACATGCAGCACATGTCCCTATCAGCACAGTACACCTAGCTCCTTATATCGACCACCTCTGTACGTTGACTAGTTTGTTGCAGTCCCTGGGGTGGTCAGCTTACATAGGTTCTACTGTATGATAGGGGCCTGCCAGCCCCACTGGTGATCACAGGCCAAGAGATTGCCTTATACATCTCTTTTCCCTCACTGGATTGTCTGATCACAAGTGCAGCTTGTGTGGCCTTCTGGGATCCCTGTGCTACAGTCTCTGCTCTCCCTCTGCGCCTCCCACCTGCAGGTCCTCCACCATCTGCCCTTCCAAGTCCTTCCTCATGCTGCCCTCACAGGGGCCTCCCTCTGATCTCCATTTCTGCCTCCCTTTTCCACTTTTAAGGATCATTATTATTGTTTGAACCCCTGGATAATCCCCCTACTTCAGACACAGTTGATTAGCAACCCTCATTTCATCTGCACCATGAAGCCCCCTTTGCATTGTAAAGTAACATCTTCACAAGTTCTAACAATTAGATGTGGACATCTTTGCAGGGGGCAATCGTTCTGCTACACAATATCTTACATATTTGGCTAGTTATTGTGTATACAACCAAGAGAGGTAGGTTTACAAGGTGCTGCAGAGTTTTGGTTGACGAATATATATAATATGAATATAAGGATGGATGTAAAGGAGAAGGACAACTATAGCCTGTTTTGTTGGAGCATAAAAAAATAAGTGACCTCAATAATTCAAGATAGATGAAACATTACAAAATGGCAGATTAGTATAAGTTAAACTACAGTCAAGAGGTGTTAGCTCACGCTGATCATTCATACAAGAATCAATGCTGATTAGTGGAGTAAGAATTCCTTACACACAGTAACTCCCTAGTAGATGGGATTTCTTGGCTATATAAATATCCTTATTCAAAAGCCTACATAAATCCTGAATTGGAGATATTTCCATAGTGACTCTACGACTTCCAGCTTTTATTTAATGGAAGAAAGCTTAGTAGCACTTTCTCTGAAATTAATGCGGTGTAGGAGGAGACACAGGAAAAAAAGGAATCTTTTTGCACACTAGTGTGTCTCTGATCACAGAAGAGAAAGGATTGTCCTGATCCAGATCCCCATCCCACCAGGGTGGATTTTGTGAAAGAGCCGATCTGACGCTGGGTCCCTGTCCCCCTGGTATTATGTTGGAAGTGGGACATAAACACAAACAGCCTTGAGATAATAATGATCAATGCTCTCTCTTCTGTGGCCCCAAATCGATGACTTCTATATTGGTTTTTGGCATTTATTTTTCAAATTCAATCTTCAAAAAGGGATGCAACCACTGAGGATATCATTACCATTTTCCCTGCCCTTCCCGTTCCTCGCCATAATGTTCAATAGAAACAGGCTAGTTAGAAACCACCACTGAAAGGGCTCAGAGAGCGGCATGCCTCCCAGCACAGAGGCAATGGGAAATTAGACAGATGAGGGTTAAAATATTTCAAACTATAATTGAAGACAATAGCAAATGGCTAATGATTTAGCAACTTTGAATCGTGTCAATATTTCAAAGAACACATGTTTAAAACCTGATTACTTACTCTTTCAGAATTAAGCAACATGTGTACAAAAAGAATAAAAACTGGACCAGAAAATATTTTTAAAAGAACGTGATTTGAGGGAACACTTCTGACTTGGGTCTTCCCGTTTGCCAAAAGCTCTGGTACTTTTTACTCCTTCTGTATTCCTCTCTGCCTAATAAAATCCTATCTTCCCACTGATGAAAAAGAACATGATTTGAAGAAAAATAACTTCTGAGATGCTCATTACGAAGTGGTCTATCAGATAGGAAGTGGGCTTTGACAGGCTTGCAGTCTGCCAGTTCTATTCCACGCGACTGTAAGTGTATACTAACACACTGGTAGATTCAGAATGTTCAGTGTATACACTTCAGAGTTAATTTCTGTGCTTTTGTTTATAAAAACAAAGGCAATAAAGTCCTGAGATTTCTTGTTCATTATGAAGGGAGAGAGTATAATCTGCAAGGAAAAGATCTGAAAAGTCTCTAAAAGAAGAAGAGACATGAAGATCATAAGGATGATCTGAAAGGACATACACCATGATTTTGATAGAAGAATACACATCAGATCAGCTTAAGAATTAAAAACAACAGAGTAAAATACTATATCAAATAGATGAAAGGACCAGGGTGAGTAGGCATCCACTCATCCCAAGGTGAAGATCAAAGACCACTCATTTTAATTAGAGCAACTTTTCCAGAGTGAATTACCTGACACTTAACATAAAACACAAGAATGGAAGAAAGAGCACAGAAGTGGAAACTTGGGAAGCATTTAAAAATTATCATAAACAATAACTATCAGCACCTCACGCGTAATAATTTAGAATGAAATAAAACAGGACAAGGGATTCAATATATATCAGGTTTGTTAGGCTCCTGCTCCCCAGTTCAAAAGGGCCATTCTATTCTCTGTATCCTCAATGAAAAACACACCACAAATAAAACAGCAAAGGAAACAAAAACACCTCTTTGATTCAAGGTCCCACTTTTTCAGAAATAAAGAAAAAGGAATATTTGGTCAATAGAAGAGTTCCGGGTTCAGACAGTAAAAGATAAAAGAAAATTTCACTGGTTGTAAAAACAGACTCTCTACCATTCTTCTCTTTTTAAACCATGAGAATTATTCTTAAAGATTCTAGAGTTTCCCAATTTTCATGGCTGCATTATATTCCACCATAAAGTTGTCTTCTCCCTAAATGTAGCTATATTTCTCTCAATGAAATAAATGACCAGTTCCCTTCCTCATTTGATCTATGTGGTCATTACAGAAGTTTTGAGACACACAAAAATCAAGAAAATCCACATGGATGGATGAAGCCCTCCTGGCAACACCAACAAGCTGGGCAACTTGACACTTGCAGGGGTGAATCAGCAAGGGTACTGCTGACTGTGTTATTGGGGAGTGAAATAATGGAACCCAACACAGGCTGTCTCAAAACTTTCCCTTCCCACCAGCCAGTCTCCTTGTGCTTTATCAGCAGAATGACAGTGCTGGACCTTCTCTGTAGACTGGAAGTCCAGCGATCCCTTGGGATCACTGCAGTTACTGCGTCATTAAAAAAGAAGAGAAGATACGTGACAGATTTACTTAGACTGACTGATTGGTTTTTTGCCAATATAACAAACTGGGCCACAGTTTGGGCAACACCAGCACCACTATTCCCTCCCTGTCCCGACTCATTGGCATGAGAGAGACAGACAAACCCACCGACTTGGCTGCCTGTGTGTCCCCCATCCTTTCTGTGTAAGTAATGCCGAAGTCACTTCTGAATACACAGCACTGGGCTCTCGGTGGGAAATGAGTAGAAAGCCCAAAGATAGAAAGTATCTGGACTCATTTCATTTGTAGTCCGGTGGTCATTTTCTTTCAGGAGATGTAAACGCTGACTTTCCCCACAAACTTCTCTGACTCTCAACTACCAGACTTTACGCATTTGCAGATGAAGAGATGAAGCACTCAGATTTTGAGATGCCTCTTCACTGACATTGATTATGGCACCAAAATTAATTGTGAATGATTAGAATTTAGTGAGAGTTGTGAATTATTTTTAGTTTCTGGCCTTTTTAGAAACATATTTCATGGTATTTGCAAGTCTAGTATTTCCAAAATTTTATATAAACTACTCAGGCAAAAATATCTTATTTGCTGGTGCTGATGATTAATGTTTTGTAACATTGAGAAAATTAAAAATATATAATTGTCGTGAATACTAATGGTGCATAATATGTATGAAGGTCATTACATGGTCAAGGAAAGATCTTAAAATAGCTGGCATTTTGATGAGCCCTGATTCCGCTTTTGTCTCCCTTTACACGGCTTCATTAATACACCTCTAACATGTTGTTAGTCTCACATTGAGAGGCTCTTACAAATCAGCACTCTAATTTCAAATAAAGACCAGTTAAGCAACTTTGTCTCTTCACACAAAAGGGAACTATTAGAAAGAACAAGCATCCCGAATTTTCATTGTCCTGCCTTCTATGGGACCTGACCATCCTACTTCCTGGGGCTTTCCAACTTCCTACCTACCACCAGGCCGTAATTTCACAGATTCTGCCTTTTGACAAGAAATGACCACGTCACTGACGTGTGAATTCAAAGGACTAACCCTGAACAACAGGCCTGAAGGACACAGGGGAGGAAGCGGGGAGGCTGCGAACAGTCTCTGAGGAATTTGAAACCCCTGAACACCACTTTTTGGTACAAAAAATGGCATCTGTTTTCAAGCTGAGAACTAGGGAATACTTACCAACATTTGTTAGAAGGAATCATAATAGAACACAAAGAAAGAAGGAGAATGATCCTTTCTGTCCATGATCTAATTTGTCTCACTCTTCTTCTCTGGCCGTCTCCCTCTGTACACTTGACATAAGAATGTGCGTGGATAATGCCCATGGTCTCCTTTCCTTTGCTCACTTCCCAGCCCTCTCTGGGGCTGGTCCAGTGAGCACTCGATTTGCTCACAGTGATACGGGATTCCACCACTCAGGGATGCACAGGGAGCACCCCATTCTCTAGGCCCAGGTGAGCTCAGAAATCAAACCCCCATTTCTAGGCACAAACAAACCACCTTTTTCAGAACACACCCTCTGTGCTCTACTAAGAGCATGAACAAAGCAGCCTGAGATGGTTTTTTGGGTGGTTCCACCTTGAGCAGGGAGCACACACCCAAATCCCTTCTCAGAGACAAAAATTGTAAAGGACCTGATAACCTTGCCCTAGTGGAGGAAAAACTACATTCATTCATTCATTAATGCACTTTGAAAAGATGTTTTTCCATAGACCAACTCCTGGCCAAGTGTAATTCTCAAGACCTGAGACCCCTAGATGAAGAGCCCAGGTAGAGACTCCTCAGCTCAGTTCTTTCCCCCCCTCCAGAAGCTCTGCTGCTTTTTACTTCTTCTGTATTCTTTTCTAACTTCTAATAAAAATCCTATCTTACCACTGATCTGTGGTCCGTGGGTTCATTCTTGGAATCCCCAAGACCAATGACCTACTGAAGAGCAAAATTCTGGTATCAACAGGACCACCCTCAGGGTAAGAAGAGCTCCTAAATGTTTCCTGGGCACTAAGAGGTTCAGTGCCCTATGCTCACAGCTGTGGAGAAAATCCAGGTGGGAAGTCTCCATCTCTGTCCCCAGCACAATTAGGATGTATGTTTGTTAGAGGCTGGACCTCTGAACTTACAAGAGTTCATCTTAACACAGGGTTCCCCCATTCAAGGCTTAAGGGGGACCCCAGTTTTCCTAGGCCTGGGCAATTTTCTGAAGGGAACGCCCTGACCTTTGGCTCTGAGCTGGAGGGACTGCATTCATTCCTCAATAACACTCATTAACATTGGAAAAGTCCTGGCCAAATGCAATTCTCAAGACTTTATACCCCTAGACCAGTGATTCTCAACCTTCCTAATGCCACAATGTACTTTCATTGTTAAAAAGGGGTCATGACCCACAGGTTGAGAATCTCTGCCCTAGACAAAGGACCCATGTGGAAATTTTCCGACTTGGCTTTCCCTCTGCCAGGAACAAGCAGCAAAGTCTGTGGGTTTGTCTCTGGTGCTTTTTAGTCCTTTTGTCCAGCAGCTCTGGTGCTTTTTACTCCTTCTGTATTCTTTCTGTCTAATAAAATCCTATCTTACCACTGATCTGCAGTTCGTGGGTTTATTCTTAAAATCCCTGAGACCGAGGACCTACTGAAGAAAGAAATTCTGGTAACAATCTCACCCACCAAGCAGCAACGGTGACAGCATGCTGCCCACGAGAGTGGGGGAGGGGCTGAGGCAGAGATGGAGAAAGGGGCAGAGCCTGAAGCCTCCAGAACACAGAAGAGGGGGAGGCAGGAGTGCAGATGGGGGAGCAAGGGCTAAGTGCCTGCATGCTGGGTCAGCCCGGGGGTGCTCAGAGTGAGCCCCTACGGGGCTAGTCTGAAGTTGTGGCCTGCAGAGAAGAGATAATACAGTGCTAGAAGTGGAGAAAAGCTCGGGGTGAAGGAGCCTCCTGAAGCAACTGTGTCTGTGCATGGGCTATGCGTGTGCACACGCACCAGCACACACATCCACACATAAGGGAGCTGAGCTCTTCTTTCCCACTCTATTTTAAAGAGTGTACATGGTAATTATTTGTAATCATTAAGATTCTTTAATTTTTATAATTATTTATAATAATGTGATTTATGGAACATGGTTCCCTAAGCTGTGGAACCAAAAGACACAGAGTCCATAGGGATATACTAGACATATTTGGAAGTCTACATTGAAGGAATAATTTTTGGAACCACACAGGTCACCTACAAAACTGAACTGCCCCTTTGCCATTTGCTTGTTCCTATATTCTCTCTCTCAGCCCCGCGATGTCTGTGCGGCCTCCTGCAGCCCCCACCTCGGTGCAGCCTGTTTTAATGGCAGGGTGTGACAGTCACTCACTCTTAAAAGCAAGTGGCTAACAGTGAGTACAAGTCATCTCCTCCCAGGGTTCTCTTCATGCTAACAGAGATCAGAGCTTCAAGTTTAAAGAATTCAGCTTTAGATGTCCCAGCAGGTGTGCGTATGTGTGTGTGGGGTGTGGGTTTATTTTAGGGAGAAAGACAATCCACTGTCACCAAAATAACAACATAAATGCTCTTGCCTGGTGACAGATAAGGCCAGGGTCAAAATGTACATGAACTCTAGCCTTTTTGAATGAGGTGACAAAAAAAAAAATTTAAGCATTTTACATCAATATGTGCCAAGGTTTGAATAAAGCCTTTCGATACACTGTCTTATTTAATCCTCTCAACACTTCTATGAAGAAGATATTATTATCTTCATCTTGCAGATGAAGAAATTGTGGTTTTAAGAACTTAAGAAATGTAGTCATTCAGTTACTCACTTGTGGAGGTAATAGGAACACTTAGGTCCATTGGATTCCAAAGATCCCAGGCTTAATCAACTCACTTATTTCTCAAGGCACTTATTGGCCCTGCCTGCACAGTGCTGGCGGCTGCAGATACAAGGGCAGGCAGGTGTGGTTTGCCTGCATCCTCACAGCCCTTACAAGGAGGCAATGTGGGTATATTCTCCTGGGACCACAGAGACTGTGACAAGCGTCATGACAGAATGACCAACAAGGTTCTCCAGGAGTCGGAAGGAAGATTTGGAGTTAGGTTGGGGGAAAGCTTCCCAGGGAAGGCAGTTCTCAGGATGAGCTTTGAAAGACAAGACGGAATTATCTAGATACAATGGCCAATAGGTAAGGGGGAAGTCATACACACGTTTCTCTAAAGCCTTGGAAAAAATACAGTACCACCAGCTTTTCTGCACATCAAAGGCCTATGGTGGATGGTGGAGCAGAAGGACTAGAGGGGATGCAGAGGCCATATCAAGAAAGAATTCACTGGGCAGCACCTGTGGCTCAAAGGAGTAGGGTGCCAGCCCCATATATTGGAGGTGGTGGGTTCAAACCCAGCCCCAGCCAAAAGCTGCAAAAAAAAAAAAAAAAGAAAGAAAGAAAGAAAGAATTCACCAAAAATAATTTAAAAATGAAAGAATTTATCAAAATATATGAGGCGCTGCAGGATTGTTTTATTTCGGATTAATATGACTAGGTTACATTGCTTGCATCTGTAAGGTAAAGTCTGAATTGTAGTTGTGACCTTCACCCAGGAAGTGTGCCATTCACCTGTAGATTGTACCTCTTGGCACTGTAGGATTTTAAGCAAGGGCTGAAAGAAACACATCGCTCTTTAAGATCATAGATATTATATAGACGTCTTGACATAACAACTAAGAAAATGACATGAAGGCTATGTTAACCAGTTTGATGAAAATATCTCAAATTGTGTATCAAAATAGCACACTGTACCCCATGATTGCATGGTTGCACACAGCTATGATTTAATAATAATTTAAAAAATCATAGATATTTAACTTTGCTAAGCATAGTTTCACCACCTATGAAATGAAAAAAAGGATTTAGTGATGACTAAATAAGTAATAGGTGGCCATGGGTGGCACTTGCCTGGAGCAACTTCTCAGAGACTTGTAGGGAGGGACTGGGAACTGCTCAACACCATCCAGGTATTCACTTATCCAATTGTCACCACAGCCTTAGGAAGTGGGATTACTGTTCATCCACCTCCAGCAAATGCAGACAACTTGCAGAGGTGAAGGAGGTGTTAAGTCCCCCTGATCCTGTCCTTTCCTGCCTCCCCAGGTGGTGGCTGTAAAGGGCCCATCACTGGCCAGCACAGCAAGTGCTCAGAGACTCCAGTTCTCCCTGGTACCACCGGGAGAGCCAGAAGTTTCAATGTACACCCTGATGTGGGCGGAGAACCGGCCAACTTCAGTCCCCCCAAAATGTCACGAGCACATTTTGATAAGTCTAAGCCTGTATCCTTTTCCCCCCAGGGATCATTTCTGCAAATAAAATAATCAGGTCTATAAAAGCAGGAAGGAGAGCTTCCAGTTTTATTATCCCTGACTCTGTGAAAAGATGGTTGCTGCCCCCACGCTTAGCCCTGTGTCCTCAAGCCTAAGTCCCCCACCTCATGTGCACAGTTGCCCCGAAAAAACATTCCAGGCACTGGAAGGAACCAGTGGGGAAGAACCAAAAGAGAAGCTCAGAACACCAGTCTGATTTGGACCAAGGAAGCCACCGCATGTACTCACAGATCACTGGTACGTCCAGAAAGTACCGTCATCTTTCCATGAAATCTCCACTATACCATTGAAAAACTCCAGTCACTGTAATAAGCCAGATATTTTTCTTCAAACTTGGGTGTGTAGGTTTTATTGATGGGATTTACACTTATTTATTTATTCAGCCAACAGTTAATGAATCCCAATTATATAAGAAACACTGTGGTAAGTGCTAGAAATAGAAAGAGAAATGTAACAGTCTGTACCCTCACGGAGCTCAGACTAGTGTCAACATCAGGTGGAGCTACACGACACTGCCCTGTTCACAGACAAAACCACTCAAATGTCGGCCACTTCATGTGGCTCAACTTAATAGAATGACAATAAAAGTAAAATATAGGGCCTAGTCATAGGAAATTATGGGACTAGAGTAAGGCTCATGAACCATGAACCTCCCCCGTGAGGGCAGGGAGGCCCCGCTAGGAACCGCGTTTTTTGCGAGTAGCGTACCCCGCCCAGCCTTTGGACTCACCTAGTCATTGCTTATAGCTTCAGTCAGCAACCGGGGTGAAATCGCGCCCCACCAGCCCTACTAATTGACGACCACGGCTTTTCCTTCCAGTTCATACCTGGAGGGTCCCCACTTCAACCCAGCACTGATCCTCCACCCGTGCCCCCAATGCCCCTTATCTTCCCCCCTTCTTTCTCAGCTTACACCTCGGGAGTGCTCATGAGAGGACGCTCTGCACACAGTGCTGCGTTCTTCTCACTTGAAAACACCACCTCTGGGTTACATCCGACTTCTGCCTAGCTCAGGCGTGCGCCCTTCAGCTGAGCATGGCTGGAGGGGAAGGGCGACCCCACTGATTGTCCCTCGTTACAGAGCGCATGCCTGGTGCGGGAGGGAGGCCGCAGGGATGGTCTGATGCTACTGAGCGCCCCCGTAGCCCTTCAGACAATCATTTATATTCTCTGCGCATTTCTTCTCCATGGTCCTAGATGGCTATCACACAACTGCTCTTTCCACCCAAATCCACAGCCTCTCTCCCCTATCCTGATTTTTACCCAAAGACCCCTAGAAAAGAAGCAGAGAACAACCATCTCCACCACTGCGTGGATGCTCCCACTGCCTCGCCACCTGAACCCACTCGCGGTGCGCCGCAGCCGGGACCAGGGCCGCCCCTGCCGCGCAGCTCCAGCCAGCCCCAGCCAGCCCCAGCCAGCCCCAGCCAGCCCCTCTGTCTGAGCTCCAGACACCATCCCTTCTCCAGTAGCCCAACCCTTCTCCCCGCCTTGGGGATTATTCCCGCTAGCTATTATTTCTCCATCTTAAATAAACAAACAGAATATTGTCTTTTTTTGATGTTCAGTTCTACTTCAGAATTGTCTGAAAGCGTCATCTGTACTTGATGTTTCCAAGAGATTCCTCCTCTGCTGTTGTCTCTGTATGGTTTCAGGCTTTCTCCTCACCTTTCTCCCTAATCTGCCCAAGTCAAGGGCAACCTGACCTCAAGTCTTTGCCGAAAAGATAAGAATGCCTTTTCACACATTCAAATTGCACATTCCTCCAAACTCCCTATACTCCTCTCCCATTTTTATAGTATTTATTGTTTTATAACAAAAAATGTGTGTATGTGTGTAATATACTCATTTATTTTGCTCAGTATTTTTCTCTTCACTAGAATTGAAGCTTTGTGAGGGCAGGGATGTTTTCTTTGTTCATTGACATAGCCCACGTCTTGTGAAATGTATGGGGTATAGTTGACATTCAACAGATGTGGATTAAAACAATTATAGCAACAATGTTTGGAGGTGTATATGCTGTCTTCACACCTTGAAGAAAATCAGCACATGTTAAGAGATGATATGACGTTCAGGTGACTAAACAGCTCCCAGCTCACTGTGCCCATGCTGCCCACTGTTATCTCAATGACATTACACCTGGTAAACATGATTTCTTTATTCCTGTAAGAGATCTCTTCAATGCATAGTATTCCAATTTCTCAATGACTGGGTAGGTTCCACTTCTCCTCTACTTCTATTTTTAAAGCTATGCATAAGTATCTCTATAAATAATGTAGGACATGGACTAATGTTTGGTCAACAATTTAAAAACAGTAAAATTTGTGACTTGCCTAAATCCACACCATGTAGGTGGTGGTTTGTTCCAGAATTCCACAGGACAACGGGGCCATAGACAGTTGCTGTGGAAGCTATGCTACACCACAGCAGGGACCTTAAAACACAGTGAACATTTCTTCTTCTATAAATATTTACCAACCATCACTTCAGAAGATGCGGTGTCCACCTGTGAAGTCTGCTTTATATTTTATGGACTGCTACTCCATTTGGAATTCTAGATGTCTGCTGGTTCCATTGTTAATCTTCTTAGAGACTGGTTTGCCCAGTGTATAACACCCTGTTCTGAGCGGAGTCTTCCTAATGGATAAACCTCACATCTTGGTCTCAGGGAGATGCAATCAGATTTTGGCTTCCTGTACACTTATAGTACAAATCCCTCTTCCTGTCTCTTCATGTCTTAAGGATTTTAAAACTTATTAATGTGGCCAGGCATGGTGGCTCAAGCCTATAATCCTAGCACTCACGGACGCCAAGCCAGGTGGATTGCTTCAGCTCATGAGTTCAAGACCAGCCTGAGTAAGAGCAATACACCCCACCCCTCCAACCCCATCTGTACTAAAAATAGAAAAACTAGCTGGGTGTTGTGGTGGGCACCTACCGTCCCAGCTACTGGGGAGGCTGAGGCAGGAGGATTGCTTGAGCCAAAGAGTTTGAGGTGGCTGTGAGCTATGATGTCATGGCACTCTACCCAGGGCAACAGAGTGAGACTCTGTCTTTAAATAAATAAATAAATAAACTTACTAATGTTTAAACTTATTTTTAAAAATGAAATAGTACCGAGAGATTTATAATGGGAAAAAAGCAAGACCACGTACCATTCTTTTCTAGCATAACCTCACACACCCTGGAGACAAACACTTTCAAGGCTGTTGAAGCATTTTTCCAAGAACTTAACCTCCAAACTCTGTTTGTTTCTATTTGTTGCCTTATGAATTTTAGACATGCTACATGGTAACTATCTATTAATTACCTACCTATTATAGTTACCTGGCAACTCCGTTACCCTCCCTGTCGCCCCGCCTTCCCTTCCCCTTGTACACTGCGACAGTGCACAGTAGTATCCTTGTATTCCCAAGTCCTTATATGTTCATTTGGGTTTAAAATTGTCCCCTCTTTTTTTTTTCATTCACTTATTTTTTTCTCTATCTATTGCTAATTTCTTTCCCAAGGGTCCCAACAGGTCTGCCAAATACCTATCAAGATTTTTCCCAAATGCATAGAATCAATACCAAAGGGTCTACCCTTTGTTTACTCCAAGGAGGGTTCTTTCCCACAATCCCACTTCCCAGCTCCTGTCAACACTGTCCCCTCCTGAAGGACCCCTTCTTGTTTCTGAAGCCCGGGTTTTGTATCTCTTAACTCATTCTGTATGTCTTAAATTCTTCATTCGGTCAAATCACATTCTCCAGCAGCTTCTTCAGACAGGTTATATGAGAGGTAATTTTTGTGTGTGTAAGTACTCGCATGTCTGAAAATATCTTCATTCTGCTCTTATACTTGATTGATGAATGGGCTGAATGTAGATTTTATATTGAAAATTATACTCCCTTCAGAATTTTAGAGAATACCTCCACTGTTACCTATTATCTAAAGTTGTTACCAGGGTTGACTGGTGTTCCCTGGGGGTGGCCCATCCTTCCTCCTTAACACTGGTAGAATTTATACTTTGTCCTTGCTATTCTGATATTTCACAATGATTACTGTGGATATGTGTGTTCTTCCTTTATTAATTAGCATAGGTATTCAATGATCCTTTTTCAATTAGAACTTTAAATTTTTCATAATTTTATGTGTTATTTCTTATATTATCTCTCTATATGTTTCTAACTGAACTTCAATTAGTCATGTTAAACTTTTTAGATGGGTCATCTAAGATTCTTATCTTTTTCCCTAATGTCTTTATCTTTTTGTTCTACTTTCTAGAAGATTCATCAACTTTTTTGTAGACTTTTTTTTTTTTATATTTCTGTCCTATTTTAAATTCGCAAGAGCTCTTTGTTTTCTGTTGCTCCCATTTTTATAGTATCCTGGTATTTTATATCATATGTAACACTTTATCTTTTAAAATATATACTTATTTTGAAATCTTTCTTCTATTCCTATATTATGTTTTCTCCAGAAACACTTTTATTTTTATAATTTTGGCCTTTTTTGTCACACTGAGGCTGTTCCTCTACTGTCTGGTGGTTCTTAGCTGTCTGCTTACATTTTGCATTATCTGGGATTTCATTTGCATTTTCTTCCAAGAAGGAGACTGAGGAGTATGCAGTTGGTCACAGCTCTCTGGGAGCAGCAGAATAGGGAGGGACTGAGACCTCAGAGATCAGCATGAAGCATCATGGTCAGTCTGTTGTCAGTCTTAACCTCAAACCCCACTCTTCTTTGGACCTGGTGACAGGTGTCCAGGGCCTCTGAATGCATTTCTCCAGAGAATGAACTTCTAGTCTGCGGGGGGGGGGGGGGAAGACAAGTCATCTGTCTCTTGGGATGGAGGAGGGAGCTGCACGAACTGCCGCAGACCCACGCATCCATCCATGAACTGCTGCAGAGACCCACGTGTCCATCCCGCTATGTTTACACTAACTTCATCTCAGCCCCACATATACCAGTGATATTTTCTGGATTATGTGATTATGGATTTTACAGTGATCCTTCTCAGTCAATACATGCCTCAAAATCTCTATTTAATTGACCTAGTTCCTTCCTCAATAAACAAGCTGCTTTTAATTAGTTATAACCATTTTCTATAAATGCATTTTAATCAAGTTTAGATTATTTGCATGGAATGAGTTTCTTGTTTCTATTAAAGTGCATTTCCTGATGGACAGGACTTTGGCCCCAGAAATCCCTAGAGAGCTTTTCAAAGCATTGTTCCCAGTACCACGAATATCCAAAGAATTTTGTGAGTCCGAAGCCCCAGGCAAGGCGAATGGAAGCCGCCAACCATCTCCTGGTCAACCTTGGACATGGCTTGGTGGAATCTAATATTTGATGTCACTGATATTAAGTGTTTTTTCCAGGAATTTTTAATTTTAAACAAATTAAATAGAAAGTTAAAATTAAATTTAAAACTTTCCCCAAATATTTAGGAATGTCCACTTTTGCGGGGTCTTAAATTTGTAATCCATGTGACAGACGTTACACGTGGAAAACATCATAAGGAAAGAATGATGTGAAACTTTTTAAATTTCCTCAAATTTTCATTTATATAGAGACTCAAAAACTATGAATTGGACTGCCATATTTATAATAATATTAATAAATTTTCTTGAAATAATTCAGAAATTAGCAACAGAATCTGAAAGTAGATCTGAAAATCCAAGAATGTATTAAGAGCAGAACAGAAATGCTACTAATCTTCCCTGTGTATACAGGGAGAGGAATTCAATCTTCTTTCATCATTAAGAGCCCTAAATGCAATCAATGGGCCATATACTCTCTAATCTGTGCCTGGAGGTGAAAGAAATGTCAATAGAAACTGTGTTGGAAGATCAAGGGCAATGAGTTTATCAATGTGTTTACCCTTCCTGGGAATACACTCTTATCAAAAGTATGCTCTAAGCCAACACGCTTCGTCAATTCCCCAATACCTTTGATTTGTCTGTGTGTCTGAAATCTTCATGTATTAACAAGCCTGGCTTTCCTCCATCCAAGTGGATTTGCATAGAATCAAGGAAGCACAGAAGCTATCAGTTAGTGGCAGAAGAAATATTTGATCTGTGTACACCAACCACTTGATCTCTGTCTCCTCTCTCAGAAGGGCTCCCAGCTGGGCACTTAACAGTTAAGGGTTTGCATCAAAATAAACCTTTCAAAGAGGGGTAAATTATTCCTATTTTTAATACAAGCATGTTGCTTTCTTTCAGAACTCTGATGGAACATTCTCAGGGTTCACCATGTAAAGTATGAATAAATAGTGATTCAACTTGTTCACATCAATTTTATTCTTAACATTATAGATCATTATAGTAGACACACATCTGCTAAGCTAGTTCTGGAAACATCAATGCTAACTTCCTCCTGTCCTCTCTGGAGTGTTGGTGTATATGCTTTTGGGAAGTTACAGGTCATGAAACTGTCTTTGAATATTTTCTCTCATTAAGGGTCCAGTGCTTTGAGAAATATCTGCCTCTTTCTCCCACATCTCTTTCCTTGGAGAAAAAACTAGAGTGAAAGCACTAAATATGTTGATTCCTTGATGTTCCTTCTAGTAAAAATTTTTCTATAAATCACTTGGATCAAGAATTGTTTATAAATGAAGTAAACACAAATAACTCATCATCTGATTTTAAAATTGGGAGACTCTTGAAAGGCCACTTTTATGCTGCAATGTGTGTGGCAATTAAAATCAACTCTGTTGTGGAGATTGAATCTCTATCATTCCAAACATGGAGGCCTACTAAGGTCAACCCAGTGGGAGCCTGGACCCTCCCAATGGAGCTCCAGAAAAATACTGGTGAAAAGACATCCACTGGAAAAGGAGTTTCTTCTCTAAATCTTCACCATTTTATCCCCAAAGCCTTGGGTTCACACTATAAAGAACAGGTCTAGACTTTAAGCTAGACCCTACAGTTACATCGCACCATGTAATCCTCACACTTCAGAGGTGAGTAATGGAGGTGGGAACAGTGAAGTAACTTGCCTAAGGTCAAATGCAGTTAAGGGATGAGTTGGAATTGGATCTCAGTATCTCCATACAAACAATGTTATGAGATCCCCTATTATCCAACTACTGAACAAATTGAACTGCATTACAACAAAACAAATCATTTGACTTTTTCTCTTCACTTTTTAATCAATTATCTTGGTATTTTCAGCTTCACAAATAATCAGTATTAATAACTTTTTTCATTTTTTGTTTGGATGAGTACAATTACTAGATTTAATCTGCATGCAAATAATTTAAATTATATCAAAGTTAGGAAAAAATCAATTAAAATGTGACCTACCCTTTATTAGAATTAAGAATTTAGGAATCTAATTGACCGACCATTCATTTATCATTCTTTGAAGAAAAAATAGAATTTTTATAACCTGTGTATTATTTTCTTAATTTATACCTCATTAAAAGAAAACCTTTATAAAACCTGCCATTTTCTTATAAAGTCAAGATAAATGATATGTAATAAATACTTTATCAAATTTCAAATCAGGCCTTAAAACTCTCTCAAAAATCCTTTAAAATTACAAAATATCTACCATCTAATTTTGGAAGTGCGGAAATGTAAAGATAACAAAACTATCAAAGCTACTACCTTCATTAACCTCTGCTGAATCTGTGATCCAGAGTCCTCTTTCATAGACAGAGCTCATGTTGAAAGCTCTTTATTCTATTAATATTTACTTTTCTTGAGAAGTTTTCTAGCTAAAGTTAATTTCAAACTACGTTTTTCTACTAAAAGGATAGAAATTATTTTTTATATAAGTAGATATTGCCGCTTTTAGAAGACACAAGGTAAAGTGGGTAATTTGCCACCATAAAACATAAGCCTTAACAATCTTCATGTTTTGACCAAATGCACTTCTGAGAATATAGTTTAAAGAAATAAAGATGCCCACAAAAATTACTCACAAAATTCTTCATTGGATTTCTATAGTAAAAATAGTGGAGACATTAGGAAAATGGTTAAATTGGTAAAATAAATTGTAGTAAATTTACTCATTGGAATATTAATAAGGCATTAAAATAATGTTTTTGAGAACTATTTAATGACATGAGGACATGTCCGTAATGAAGTGGCTAGTGAAAATAATGGATAAAAAACTGTTTAGAGCTTGATCCCCACTCTATGGATCTCTGTGTTTTCAATTCAATAAAAATATTCAAAAAATACTGATGGCAAGTGGAAGGCATGCAGCAACTTAAACTTTCTTTTTTCAGACTATTCTAAATTTTTAAATGTTTAAAATAAATATGTATTTTTTTATATCTGTAAAACCAATATCTAAATGTTTCTTATCCATATTCTATTGAATGGACCATAATCAACTTCACCACGCAGGTAGATACCCGAGCCAGGAACAATGCCTGGATTTCTACGTGCAACTTATTCACTGGTCACTTTATAGGCTCGTCCTGTGTGAGACAATGAGGAGAGACAGAAGTTGGCGGTGCGACTGGCAGCACGTCTCATGCTTCAGCTGAAGGTGATGACAGACATTCACCTCAAATGCCTGTTGTTTTTCCTTAGCTGTGGCTTCTTTTACTGTCAAACCTGGTGTTAGATCAGATAATTGTTAAGGTTGGACGATGTCTTGTGCAGTTTACTTTGCAGGGCAGAAATGAAGGTATACATTCTAGACATAATAAGATAGAAGTTCTATGCTTGTTCATTAAATATTCATATGTTGCTAATATTGCTTTAGCCATCTGGAGATGTGTGGCGTGAGTATTACCTTAGAGCTTGAGTGATAAAAAACAAAAGATAACCTTGCACTGACAAAAAGTGTTAATACATCATTATTATTCCACTTCCCTTAAATACTGAATGCAAGTTTAGTATTGCCAAAATAAGAGATTGATTTCCAACCAATCACAGCTTGGCTAACACATCTGTTTCTTAACAAGCTAAGACAGAATGGAGGGGAGCCAAATGTCAGCGGTCCTCATTCACTGATGCAATTGCAGACCAATGTACTCATTCTTCTCCATTTGTCCACCTCCTCCTTCACTGTTTCCAATGATTTTTGGCATTTATTGTGCACCCAGCATTGTGGAGACCACTATCAAAAAGACATCATCATCTCCCCATGGAACTCCCACCTTACCGGAGTCTAAAAACACACAAATGGCTCTGACACAGGATAAATATTAGATGAGAGATGCTTCCCAAGAGCTGTGCCAGTTAAGAAAAAGTTCAATTGTCTGGTAACATCTAGACTGGGTTTTCCAGCATAAGGAGGAGTTTGCTGAGCAGTAAAAGAGAAGAGGGACAGAGCGCATTCTAGGCAGACAGCACATTAAGCATAGGGCTCAGTGACATGAAGACGCAAGGGGTGCCGGTGGAACAGTGACCGCCGTGGTGTCAGGAGGGTGCAGGGTGCACTGAGGGGTGTGGGGAGATTGAGGAATAAGAGACTAAAGAAAGGTCAGGCAAGACTTGCTAAGTGTAAGTGGTATCTTCCCAAAGTTCATTCCATAATGATTGGATGCTCAAATTATGTTTCATCCACATGGTTTGGAATAACTAAATGTAACCCTCAGTTAACAACTTTCCCCTCCTACCTCCTTATTCAGCAACTCAGACAGTAAAGCATACAAGGATCAGCCTGCAATAAATCTGCTGTGTTTTACTTATAAGCACAGATTTGAACAAACTGAACCAAAACAAGAGAACACAGCTATGTCACCCAGCAGTGCTCAGCGTATGAACTGTGGCTTGGGTGCATTTCAAGACCCAGTTATGTGGACTAACAATGATTTTAGTAAATAACCTGTGAAATGGTGTTTATATCATCTTAGAGCAATAACACATAATTAGGGTAATATTGGCCCATATTTTACAGATGAAAAAAGTGAGGCTTTATACTGATTTATCCAGAACTCTATAGTTAGAGGGTAGAATGGTCAGTGCTTGGGTCCAAATCTTCGAGTTTAAAGAGCAGGTTCTTCCCACTCGGCTATGACAGCTGTGTGCCTTTGAAAGGCAAACCTCCCCAGTATAAAGAACAGGTCAGTATGGTTTCCCCTTGTAGATGATTGTCAATAAGCAGCCAAGTATGGGCTTTGATAGGCGAGTCTCCATAGACCCAGCAACACATACTGCTAAGGCGCTCATGAATTACATCCTACGCTGGCACTGGCTTCTGCAGTGGATAGCAAAGAGCCAGGGTCAAACAGAACGCTGGTTCTTCCTAATTCCAGCCTGCTGGCTGCACACAGCTAAGGGCTCAGCCAAGCTATAAATACTCCAGAGGGCAGAGCTTGGGGCATCTTCTGAAATGCTCTTCCCATCTGATAACCATTCTGAGCACAATCATCCTGTTAGTTATCAAAAACGATCCCCGTGTTGCCGAGAAACCCTGATGAACATTATATAATGTCTAAATTTAAACCTTCCTCAATGCCAGGGGCTCCCTACCACCCCATCCTGGCCCATCCTTTCTCTTCATTTCTCTTGCTCTCCTACTTCATGTGTTTAGCCTTTCAAATACATCATCTCCTGCTCCTGTGCCCACCTTGACCTCCCGGCAGCTTCTCCCACCGCACACACTACAGGCAGCTCCTTCTGACAATATTAAATTTTTCCTGCTCTGGAGCACCGAGAGAAAGGGTGTCCAGTTGAAAGAGAGATACTTCAGTGAGGAAACTGAGAGAAACAGTTAGGTGGTTCTGTGGACGATTAGGGTACCTGCATGGGTCAAGCGCTTCATGACAAAGTCTTCCACTCCTGAATGGCGTGAGCACAGCCAGCAAACCCCACCTGCCTGAACCTGGGCCAACCAAGCTCCCCGTTATCTACAAAAATTCATTATGAACTTGTGTCTAGGCAAAACTAAATAGGCCTGTATATTAGAGGTAAAAAACAAGAAAAAGAAAAACAAGAAGAGGGAAAAGTTATTGTATTTCCTGAGGAATATTTCTTGAGTGTCACCTAATTAAGACACAGGTGAATTTGTCTTATTTGTACTTTTGTCCTTAATACTAACTTCATTCTCGAGAATTTAATAACTCATGGCTCTTGGTTGGGTATTAATTGTGAAAGGAAATAAAGATAAGAAAAAAAAAACCTTTAATTATTTCAAAGACAAGTAATAAATTATAACCTTTCAGGTAATTAAATTGGATAGAATATAATGTGGTTTGTTGGGGAAAATCAAGAGGCCAAAATGTAAATATTTTATGCTTTGTTGTGTATTTTACATCACTGAACCTGATGATTTAATGACTGAAAGTTCTGAATCACATTCTAGTCTGAGAAGGAGTCATGCTCCTTATCTGAGAGACGGGATCGTCTGTTCCTGGTCAACTTAAGATACAGCAATTCTTAAGAAAAGGAAACTACACACCTTTGTGAAACGTTTTCCTCTTAAAACTCCAGTGTTCACGGAGCCGCTCGAGCCGCAGTGTTCACGCGTTAATGTGCTGACATGGACTGATGTGCCTGCAATTCAGCACCAGCTTATTATTTTTAACAGGTTACAGACACGAGGAAAGAGGACACAAGGCCACTAGATGCCCCAGCCCCTGCCCCTTCTCCTGTCCTCCAGAGCCAGGGCCAGCACGACTCCACAAACACCGAGCTTCACAAATGTTGTGGCCTTTGTGTTCCCGACTGACATCAATCATTTGTTACGTTTTTTTCTCTTTGAGCACAATTTTATCCTTATGACAGGGAATTATAAAATACACAAAATAGGACAGCATGCCTAAGCTCCAAAGACTTGAGATTTTACTTCTTGCCCATCACTGATACTTAATTATCACAAGCATTTATTTGTTCACAGAGGTGAGCAGAGAATGTCCCCAAATCCAGATGTCAGTGCTCTGCCAGGCACTTGTTTCAGCTGGACGTACAGAGTTAGAGGAACAGTTAAGGAAGACGCAGCCGCTGCCTCGTGCCTCCTCTGGACAGAAGAGCCCCGGGCTCTGAGCCGTAGCACCTAGGGCCTGAGGAAGCTGCAGATTCTGCTCACGATGCTGGAAATGATTTAGTTTGTCATTTCAGAGTTTGGAGAGTCTGAAAATAATGTAAATTAGAATCCGAAGGTTCAATACAAAATATGATGCTTCTCATAAGTAAGAGACATGAGAATTATTCAAAGAGGTTATTTGCCTCTCTTCCCACACAGCTTCAAAAACAGGAGAGAGATTTTCCTCTTTTTGGTGTAAGTTCAGCATTCTCAACTCTTTCTTCAGGCTGGTCCAGCTGAGTGCCCCAGGGCTTGCCCAGTTGCTTACCCATGGCCGCTGGCTATTGTGTTATTTGATAATTCACTTTATTCTGTTCTTTTCTCAACAGTGACTTTTCCAAGTAAGGCTTCAGTTTCTTTTGTTTAAATCAAAGCAGATGTTAATGGAAGCTTGAATTTCTTACATTTCTTTCTCTCGCTTACTGGGATACATACACTGAAAAATAGATGCTTTATTCTTACTCCTCTGTGGGAGCTAAAAAGGTTGATGATGTCATTAGAGAGTAGAATGACGTGAGGTCGGATAATGAAGTTTGCAAACTCATCCCAGAAGAAGGGCCACCTCCCTCATTGCTGACTATCACTACAGTCACCTTTGAAGTCCTCCCCTGGGCCACCTGGTGACATAATGATATTTAGCAATGAGATATGTAGGACTTTTTCTAGGATGAGATCAGGAACTTAATCATCAGACCTTGTAGACACCAGAGGGTGGGAAGAGAACGGGGTGGGGCAGCCTCAAGACCACAGTTGGCCCCTCCAGATCCCCAAGGGGGCTCCTCAACCAAATCCAAACTTCACACAACAAATATCTCTCTCTCTCTCTCTTTTTCTTTTTCTTTTTTTTTTTTTTTTTTTTTGCAGTTTTTGGTTGGGGCTGGGTTTGAACCCACCATCGCCGGCATATGGGGCCGGCACCCTACTCCTTTGAGCCACAGTCGCCACCCTGAACAAATCTCTTTTTAAAAGGGTTTGCTCAGTATAATTTGGCATCAGTCAAAAGGCTGCACTCAAGGATCCAGAAGGCCAAAGGTCCCTAACTCTGAAAAGTTAAGTAAGAGTATGCTTAATACTGTGACCTATCAACTCATCTGGCCTTCAGCTTTAATAAAGTACCCAAGTTATTTTCCAAAACAGGACGCTATTGTGTTAGACAGGCTTGCCTTTCTATGGAATGATTATCTATAAATTACATCCGCCACTATGTGATTCTCTTCATAGGGAGCTCCAGCGTGGGCTGAGCTGCCATTGCACCCCCGGGCCCCACGCCCTGGATGGCAGCAGGCATTCCATTCCTAGCTTAAGGCTTCCCCTACATTTGCTTACACCTATACTATTTTTGAAAATATGTGGGGTCCTTGATCCAGAAAGAAGAGCAGACGTTATTTTAAGCCCCTTTCAAAATCATAAAAAGGAAACATTTTCCTCCAGCACTGCTCTGTCCAACATGGTAGCCACTAGCTACACATAGCTATTTACATTTGCATCAATTAAAATAAAAAATTCAGTGTCTCAGTTACAATCACCCTGTTTGCCACATTTCAAGTGTGCAAACAGACACATGCTGAACAAGACAGATAGAGAACATTTCCACCATTGCAGGAAGTTCTGCAAGGGAAAGTACTATTCTAGAACGTGGTGCTTTGTAGAGAATGGGATTTTTCATATTGAAAACTAACTTGCACTTCACTATACATATTGCATGTATTCACTCTCTTTCAGAATATCTCCTTCATTAACTTCAAAAAACAGACTCCTGTTTCTAAACCAAATTCCAAGTGGTCAATCCTGACAGTTGTCTCTGCCAAGCTACGGTGGCCACTTAGGAAGGGTCCCCAGGAAGGGCTGGCTCTCTGCTGGGAATTTCACTCTTGTTTTTGAGGCAGGTGAGGAGGCATCTCCCAGCTTCTTAGAACACTAGTAAGTCACTTATGAAACATGGAAGGTATAGCAAAGAATTAAAGAAGTTTATTTCAAAATCCAGACTATTTAAATTTGCTTTAGGTTCTAAATAGCACCTGAAGTAAAAGTAAATATGCATCAAAAGTAACTAAACAGCTGCTGAGCGACACGGGCTACTTTCATGAGTTGTAGATAACACCTCACATTTCATTTGTAAATCGATCCACTATTGGACACTCGCTCCAATGCCCCAAATGATGCCAGATATTTCTAGGGGGGAGGAGCACAACAAAATAGATCTAAAAATGTGAGAACAGACTATCCTGTTAGGGAAATTAAATTTATTTTTCTGAGAAAAATATTTAAAATGTTAAGTATGCTGGCAGTAATTTTAAATATCCAGATTTTATATATGCTCTGTTCAGAAAAAGGAGAAATGGATGGATTCCAAAGTCTTAAGAATGGGGCCTCATAGATGAAGAAGGGTATCAGGGGAGTGCCCAGGAGAAGTGGGGTTGATAGTGCAGAGGGTATGAGTGGACTAAAACTTGAAAGGACCAAAGCGCTGGCCACAGGGATGAGAGATGGGGTGCAGAGGAGGCTGCAGTCTGCCTAAGTGAAGCCCCAGCGTTGGGGAGAATGGGGAAGGTGACAAGCACCCCGGATGGCCTCGCGGCTGAGGGCCCCCACCTGCCGGGATGACTTAGATGTATTCATTGCATTTGATGCCAGACAGAACTCAAACAGGCAGCTTGGGTACCACAGTTCGGGTACAGAACCTCTTTCTTTCTGTTGTTTTGTCTTTGACTTACAAGTTTTTTTTTTTTTTTTTCAAAAAATTTGGACTAGATGCCAAAATTTAACTATCTGGAAATTTCACAGAAAAATTTGGCCTTCTGATTTCTTTTGAAAAATTGGAAGATCTAAAAGCAACAGGCCAAAATCTATCACCACCACAACTGACTTGGAGCTGCAGAGGGCTCCCTTACGTGGTGATTCCCCGGGGAGCCGTTACTGTTTCTAGGTGGGCTTTTGCTATTGATTTTCTATTTTAAAATTTTATTTTAAAATATCAAGATGGCATATAATTTTTTGTTTTTGTTACATGGACATACTCTATAATGCTGAAGTCAGGGCTTTCAGGGTGACGACCCTAGGACCTCGCAGTTAAGTTTCCAAAGTCCTTTACATCCGTGGGCACACACACGCATGCACACTCATAAGCACCTGTTACTCAGCTCTCATCTACTAGTGAGAACACGTGGTGATTGTTTTTCCATTCCTGAGATCCTTCACTTAGGATAACAGTTTCCTGTCTTAGTTGCTATCAAGGACATTATTTCCTCCCTTTGTATGACTGAGTAGTAGGACTCCATGCTACATAGATACTACA
Organism: Otolemur garnettii; assembly: GCF_000181295.1. Taxonomy (NCBI): domain Eukaryota; kingdom Metazoa; phylum Chordata; class Mammalia; order Primates; family Galagidae; genus Otolemur; species Otolemur garnettii. The sequence continues at coordinate 4,929,001 of NW_003852466.1, forward strand.
TGGTCCAGAAATTTTATTTTTACAGAGTTAAAAAGAAATGAAAGTTTTTTTCTTGCAAACTTTATCAAATTAGGAAGATAAAACCTAGACCAGAAAATTCCTGGATTTCAAGGAAAATTTAAAAGCAAAATTCTGAAGAATTTTAACAGAAACTTAATATGCAAAGGCCATTACCTGGCTCCCTGGGTATTTGGATGTGTAGTTCCTGTGAAAAAATCTTGACCAGAGGCGAGGTAAAATGAACGTGCTGTTTAATAAAGACGGATCTGGGCAGAAACATGCTCGGAGGTGTTAGACGGGAGAGAAGATGGGGCTGCGGAAACAGCCAAAAGGTTGTTGCAATAATTCAGTCTGGTGAGGATTTGAATTAGGGGAGATGTAATGACAGGGGAAAGAAAAGGGCCAAAACGGCGAAAATGACACACTAGCTGTTAGAGAAAAAAGTCCACTAAGAGCCAAAAATCATTCCCGCAAAAATATTCTACCTGGAGGTTTCATTTCCACTAAGGCAGTGACTTCCAGCCCATGTGCTATGAGGGATATTAGGTGTGGCCCCTAAATTTTTAAAAATCATTAATTAAATTGTTTTTAAAAGCAGTTCAGAGCACAGTTAGTATACTCTTTTTTTATCTTTTTGTTTTGTTTTGTTTTGATCAACATAATTCAAGCATGCTGTGGTAAGTTGGCGTGTGCCTTGAGATAAAAAGGTTGAAAACACTGCCCTGAGGGTGACACTACTCCGGGCACTCTGCCCTTTCCCGACTTTCCCCGAAATCCCCACACTGCTCAGACTGACCTGCCCTAGAAGGACCCCGTACCTGTCTATTGAGTGACCGTGAAACAAAAATGTGTCATGTGAGACTTGGAGGTAAGTCTAGCCCTGACTTTGTGTTGTGACTATGGACCAGGAGCCGGAGCTGAGCCCCAAGGGAACCCGGGGGGGGGGGCGGAGAATGAGAACAGACCCCTACGGAGGAGGAGGTGGGAGCGAGGGCGGGCCGCAGTCTGCACAGAGCGCAGTGCGCCTCACTGCGGCCTTTGCCAGGAGAATGGCAAACTCTACTTTCTAGAAAAGTGGAAAAGGAAAGGAGGGGGCTCAGAGCAAGTTCCAATACTGTGCAGTTCTCTAGTCAGAGGAGCAGATGGGACAGGAAGACGGAGCGCTCAGGAGTGTGAAGGTGACGGCCGCGGGCGCCGGTGGCAGGAAGAAGGGGTGTGTGCACAGTGTCCACCCGCCGGGAGAGTGTCCACCAGCTGGAGAGTGTCCACCCGCCGGGAGAGTGTCCACCCGCCGGGAGAGTGTCCACCAGCCAGGAGCGGCCCTGGGAGGCTGCAGGCAGGGTGGGCACAGGCTCGCCATCGGCCTTCCACCCAGCCCCGGGTAGGCTTTGTTTCTGGGGAACTGTCTTCAAGGAAGGGGTGCCGGGGCCTGGACGCAGGTGAAGCCCACAGGCTCCTGCCCAGTGTGCCTTGAGTGCCGGGTGAGAAGCCCCCTCCTACCTCCTTTACGGCCGATTGGCTCCAAATTAAATTGAATCTGCCTGCACTTTCTTTTCTGGGAGCTTACTGAGACTCAGGAATTTGCATCTGTGGTGAGCAGTTTTAGAGACCATTACTGATGGACTGGGAGGAAGTGAACCAGAAGCCAGTCGGCAACATGAGAAAGAAAGAGAAGCATTAACAGAAGCAGGAGCAGGGTCCCAGGTCCACAAGAGAGGCGTTAACAGAGGCAGTAGCCTGGTCCCAGGTCCACAAGAGAGGCATTAACACAGGCAGGAGCCCCATCCCAGGTCCACAAGAGAGGCGTTAACACAGGCAGGAGCAAAGTCCTAGGCCCACCCAGATGCAGAGAGTGACAACCACTGTCACCCACAACCACCAAACCCCTACATGGGGTTTCCCCAGCCTCTCCACTCTCTGCTCCCCTTTGATCACATGGGTTTCAGGAGGGTTCTGGATTATGTGCCAAAACAGTCCTTGAGGCAGATAGGACTTGGGGGTCCCATGGAGGCTGAGAGTGAGGAGGAAGAAGGCAGAAAAGAAACCAGACATCCCACAGCAGGGAGCAGGGCAGCAGGGAGTGGGGCGGGGCAGCAGAGGACACTTGCCGGGGAGGAAGGAGGGCGGTGTCTACTGCAGAGTTTACAATAAAACGTTTGCTGCACAATTTACCACGGCAGGAAGTAGACAAGTGGCTGCACAGGGCTGGGAAGGGGATGGATGGGGGGAATGGAGACAATGTTTCTTCTGGGTACAAAACTGTTATAAAATTGACTGTGGTGATGTTTTCACACCCTGGGGACATACTAAAATATATTGAATTGTATACTCTAAATGGGTGGATTTTGTGTGGTATGGGAATTATATTTCAATAAAGCTATTTATAAAAAAAGGTTTGCATAGCGCAGACCGGAAATGGATAGAAGGGTTTCTGCAGTTCATCTGAAAGGTCTCTCAGACAGCCTAAGGACAGTTGTTCCATTTCAGTTGTTCCATTTTTCTAGATGATAGAGATTATTCTTACAAAAATAGGCCACAATCCAGGTTCAGAGCACACTTTGTCCCCCAAGCTGAGGTCCCACCTTCAAGACAATGCCGGACAGGGGCACTGACCCAGAGGCCGGCAAGGGCTGGAGCAACACTCGGGAGATCCTATCACATGCCCCTGCATGCACGCCTTCACATCTCTTGCAATATGAATAAAAAAACAGGAGTTGCATGCCCTAGTCCACCTACAGCGCTATAAGACAGGTAATCCTATAATGTGGAGATTTCTTACCTTGATTTAATAAACTGCTTGAACACTGAAAAAAAAAAAAAAGGAAGATAGGTAATCCTTATATACCTGCTGAAAAGAAACACAGGAGAATAACTTAGAGAGGTGCTGGTGGGGAGCTCAGAGCGTTCTGCCCTAGTCCCTGTGATGGAGCCATTCATCAAACCGAGATCTCTGGTGCTGAAATACTTGTGGGGCCCCAGCTACTGGAACTTCTTAGCACAAGCAAAATGAAGGGGCTTCTCCCTCACATGTGGTATCATAAGTCAGAAGTCAGAATACTGTCCGTGAACAAAACATGGTTTTCACAATCAGACTTCCACTAACACCACATTCCTAAATTGTCACACTTCTCTTCCTATTTGTTTTCTGTTGGTTTGTTTGTTTCTTTAGTGACAGAGCCTTGTTTCCAGGCTGGAGTGCAATGCCCCATCACAGTTCCCTGCAACCTCAAACTCCTGGGCTCAGTGATCCTCCCACTTTAGCCTCCTGTGCAGCTGGGACAGCAGACACGTGCCACTACACCCAGCTAATTTTTTAAAAATAATTTTGATAGAGATGGGGTTCTCACTATTTTGCACAGGCTACTCTTGATCTTGGCCTCAAGTGATCCTTCTAGGCCAGGCATGGTATCTCACACCTGTAATCCTAGCACTCTAGGAGGCCAAGGAGGGAAGATGGCTTGAGCACAGGAGTTTAGGATCAGCCTGAGCAAAAGTGAGACTCAGAGACTTGACTAAAAATAGAAAAAAATTAGCCAGGCATCATGGTGGGTGCCTGTAGTCCCAGCTACTCAGTAGGCTGAGGCAGGAGAATCACTTGAACCCAGATTGAGGTTGCTAAGATACCATCACACTCTAGTCTGATCAATAGAGTGAGATTCTATCTAAAAAGAAAAAAAAATCAGGTGGTTCTCCACCTTGGCCTCCCAAAGTGCTGAGATTACAGGTGTGAGCCACTTTGACTGGTCACACTTCCCTTCCTAAGAGTTGAAATGGACTGTAGGATTTGAAACTAATAATGATTTAACAGAGTTTACAGATGACACTCACTTTTGAGATAATGAGACAGGAAAAGATACTGTGTCAAGATGGTACCAAACCCAGAATAATGGAGGAACGACTTTCATCTTAAAGAAATTCACCTTGTGAAATCTTAAGAAGTAGTATTTTTCTAATTTAATAAATAAATTAGGATGTGAACTTTCTCATTAAGATTTTCAATTTTAGACAGCTTAAAACTCAACTGTTAGCTAATTAAAATGGAAATGATTTTCAAATATATTAATTACATAAAAATTGGTAAGTTAAGGACATGTATTTAATAATGGTGTACATATTCAATTATCATTGTTTTTTATAGATGAGGATGTAAAAATAGTAGTTAACCATTTCTAAATACACTCTCTGCCAGGCACACTCTGCTCATGTAAACCTTTTGAGGTAGCACCCATCCTTTCCAAATGACAAACTGGATGTTTGCGGAGCTCAGTACACTCTCAAAGAAGATGATCATGGTAAAAGACAATTCTTCTTCACATTAGATTTCTGGGTTTCGAGATCTTCATTTTGACTCTGGCATTGGTGTCAGGTAAGTTCTCCTCTAAGCAGTGTTTTGGTAGACTCTGTTTCCAGTTCGGATTCCAAAGTGCCACACCAGCACTCCCTGCTTTTCCTCACTGAAGTCCTTCCTCACCGGCATGTTGGCCCCTCCTGGGACTCAGACAAGACCAATATTATCACCCTCTTTTTACCGAGGTGGGAACAAAATCTAAAGCCAGACTGCTATGAGGGGATTCAAATGTGGGGTTCCAAATCCTGTCCCCAAACACAAAATTACACACACGGGCACCATTTTCACTTTTGTTCTCTGCTACACACAGACTAGATGCAAAATTCAAAGGTCTCAGATGGAAGGGCTGCCTCGTTTCCTAGTCAAGAGTGATCACTCAGGACATGTTCTCGGCCTTACTCTGTCCATCTCCTTCTAGGACTGGACTCAGTGGTTAATATTCCTGAATATTAAACTTATCTTCTTATTCTTTCCTGAATGTTAAACTTATCTTCTTGCAAGGCTCCTTTACAGCCAATGAGAATTATCTCTCATCTCCAAAAAAAAACCAAAAATAAGCAAAACAAAATAAACACAAGAATCATCTCCCTCCACCCGGCATCCCTGTCCAGAAACTCCTGACACCTTCCCTTAGTGGGGTGCCCCTGGCACACGGTAGCCTCACAGTAATACAGGAGGGCATAAAATTCGTGTCCAATTTTACATGAACTTTATGGCCACCCTGTATTTGTTAAATAAATGAACAGTGAATGTGAGCCTCACTTCATAAGACAAAACCCAAACTGACTTTCACCTTTGATTAGAAACACTTTCCTTGCTTTGATGGAGGTTAGCATCAATATCCTAGTACTCTGCAGCAACCATTGTTATTTTAATATAGTATATCTGGAGCTTCAAAAAGAGACTATATTCTTATCTATTATATCTTTTTTCTTTTTTTTCAGAGTAACAGAGAGATTTTATATAGGAAGAACAAAGAGTATATGTCTTTTCTCTGTAAGATTCTCTGCATATACTCCTATGAGATGACTTTAAAAACTCATCTCACTGCTTTGCCTGGGCTCCCTTCTCTCTCTCCTCATTGTACATACAACTCTTGGTTGCCTGTTCGTGGAGGGAAGAGGACAGGTTCTGAAGCCAACAGATGATCCAAAAGCCTTGCTGCAGGCATTGAGCTCAGTTTCCTTCTTGCCTATGATAACGCTTGAATGAACCTGCTAACGGCTGGTAAACTTATCTAAAAGAGCCAGATCAATAAAGGAGTAACCGATGAAACAACAGAACATTCATTTCTGTTGCCCGAGAGCAACAGAAATCTGCTTTGGAACTGGTCCTCTCTCTTCTGCATGTAGGATGTTAAAAAGGTAATGAACTAGCCCTTCACTAAGTGAGATTATAATTAGACGTGCAAAAATAGCCAGCACACCCTCTTAACACAAATAATACCATCACATGTGCCTTCCAAATTAGATGTTAAAATCATTATTCTTCAAATTATTCTTTGATCCTATAATTTTCTGTGAACATCTAAGCCTCTTATCATTTTTAGCTTTGAATTACTAGTTATTTGGATTATTAATTTCAGGTTATTTTTCTATTTTCCTCTCCAATTACATTTAATATAGTAATCCTTAAAAAAACCTGCTATTCTTTAGATTTCTCTTCCTCTTAAGGAAAAGCCTTGATCAGAGCAGGTGCTCAAAATACAGTAATTGATTGGATAATAATGGACAACAGAAGTAATGACTGTAAAGGTAAATTTTAAGATTTCTAGGCTAGGAGAGTTTGAGAGGCCTGGAGGGAATCTCAGAAATTTTCCTCTTTATCTCCCTCCTCTTCCTACACCCACATTCTTTTGACCTTATATAAAGCCTCTGACATTTTCTCTAGCAGATTGTCTGGTTCTCTTCCCAGGACTTGTCATGAGAGCCTAGTCTTAAAGATTACTACATATAAAATGCTCACACTGTGAGCTCAGACCCAGGACCTAAAGGCTATATTCTAGGAAATGTGTAGAATTATTCTTTCTTCTGTGGTTAAGGCAATATATTCCAATCCTACCCTCAGCAGAGATAACAGATACCTATTCGTGCTATATTGTAATTAAATCTCTGTTTCTCAAAGATGGGTGCCTCTTAACGCTTTCTTTTTTATATATTTTTCCCTAGATATGCTGGTTGCTGTGAATTTAATACTGGAATATACACAGGAAACCCAAGAGTATTGGGGGGAACTATTTTAGAAACTAAAGTTATTTAAACTTAAGCTAAAATACTTTAACAGGTTTTCTCGATTCTTTGTATAACTAGCATTTTAAAGTCTTCATCACTAATTAAAGAAACAAGCAATTTGTTAGAACACATCAGATTTACCCCCAGTAAGAAGAGGATATACAATTCATTTGTTATCAGGAACAAAAGTGATAAGGATTTGAATTATTCCAACTATCATTACATGATTAGCAGCAAACTTTTCTGAGAACACAATCATTAAAGGCTTTTGGACTATTCCCGAAGCACTGATGTTATGTTGAATATACTATGTATGTGGGTACACACTTGTACGTACTCAGAACTCTCAGGTGCCTAACGCTCTGCTGGTGTGAGAAAGCAAATTAAAGGCTAGTCTTTGTTTAAAATGAATACATTACACAAAGAGCTCAAAGCAGTAGTGAAACTGAAGAAATATTTGAAGGGTAATTCATTCAGCTCCAATGCACAAGGGACCAGCAAGCGAACATTTGGGGAGTTTATAGACTGTTCTCTCTGAAGGAAGAAAGACACATCTGCTATTCCCAGTACAATTCCCTGCTCACCCCAGGCATGTCCAATAACATGCCCTGATTACAAAAGAATAGTGAGTTTGCAGTCAAGGCAAATTCTTGAGCATGTTGAAAGAAAATCTAGGAGAAAAACAAAATGAAAGACCTATAGGCAGTGCCTTTTGGAGGAGCAGTTGCACATCTGGAGGCAGATGAGGATGGGAGGGTCGCGTGCAGAAAAGGGTCAGGTGCACCTGCCGGGCGGGCCTGGGTCACGTCCCTCCAGGGAGATAGACCATCCTCCTTCCTCTGGCTCAGTTATCCACTTCCCTTATTTGCACTTTAAGATTGCAAAAAGGAGTCACCAGAAGAATCTAAAGCTGATATTACTGAGCAAAATGGCCATGAGCTGCAAAACCTGGCTTTGATTTACTCTCCCTGTTCTCTGAAAACTCCCCTATCCGGAGGAGCCCTCTGCCCTTGGCTTCTCCCCAGCAGATAGCTCTTGTGAACGTGGCCTGCAGACAGGAATGGATATACAGACTGTGCTTCTTGTTACCAGTTGAGGGAAAAGGTTTCATACTACAGGTAGACAATGCGGAAAGCTACTGGTCCAGACACAATATTTGGAGGATCTGAAGATTTCATTACTTCTGTCCCTATTTATACAACATTCAACAAATATTTACTGCATACCTACTATGTGCAAAGAACTATTCTCAAATAGATAGGCATTATTACATTGTGATTAAAGAGTGCAGGACTGGTGTTTTAACAAGTGTGCATCATAATTCACTTGTATATTCAACTTAGTATGTTATTAGCATCATAAATAAGGGTATGATATATTCCATTCCACATACATGTATGTACATACACACACATACATATGGCTTTGCATCACACAAAGCATGATCATTGTTTTATGACATTTTTGTTTTAATGTTATATTCAGGTTTATATACATATGTGTAGATACGTGTATGCCCCTACTCACCCTGTTTGTACTGATTCACAATGTAAAATGTATTCCTTACTGTACATGTTGACAAAAAATAGAAAGAAACAACACAGCTCTATATCTCTACCACTAAGGCTTCAAATCCCAGCCTGTCCATTTACTAGCTCTGTGTACCAAGTTCTCTGTCCCTCATGTTCTTGGTGTACTCATTAGGACCTGGGCTGTGAAAATTCAATTCAATCCAATCCACCAAGCGTGTTCAGTGTGGTAAACAGCACTCAGCATGTATACGCATTATGTTTTTTTTTTTTTTTGAGACAAAGTCTCACTTTGTTGCCCTCAGTAGAGGCCCTGGCATCACAGCTCACAGCAACCTCATACTCTTGGGCTCAGGAGATCCTCTTGTCTCAGCCTCCCAAGTAGCTGGGACTACAGGCGCCTTCCACAACACTGGGCTATTTTTTAGGAATGGGTTCTTGCTGTGGCTCAGGCTGGTCTCTAACCTGTGAGCTCAAGCAATCCACTTGCCTCGACCTCCCAAGTGCTAGGATTATAGGCATGACCCACCACACTTGGCTGTGCATGCACCTTAACAAAAGTTAAGAGCTAATTTCATAAAACTTGTTTTATTTGGTACAAGATTTCACCAAGGCAGAGTTACAGATATTAATGCCCCACTCACAAATGAAGAAACTATAGTTCAGAGACTAACTTTCTACAGTTATGCAGCTAATCAATGGCAGTATTACAGCCCAAAATCAGGTCTCCTGACATTGCATCACGCCCCATGCTCTCTCCAGCTATGTAAGAGACGCCCATGAAAACAAAGCACACCTTCACCTGGAAGACATGAACATGAGGGAAGGAGTGCATGAATGAAAATCTGTCACAGCCCTTTGACTTTTTCTCTGCCATCACTGTTAGGTTTTACATGAAAGGAGCATGTGCGTGTGATGTATGGATCTTTCCTTTTTAAATTCTGCTTTCTTTCCCTTCACAAAGTACACACACGCTGTTGTCATCTACATGAACATACTCAAATAGCTTCTCATATTCACAGAAATATGTAGAATTTTTTTTTTTTTTTTTGCAGTTTTTGGCCGGGGCTGGGTTTGAACTCACCACCTCCAGCATATGGGGCCAGCACCCTACTCTTTTGAGCCACAGGCACTGCCCTGTAGAATTTTTTAATAAATCCAACTATCTTTGAAAAAAGAAAGGAGGAAACAGCTCACTCTAAATAGCATCCACCATTCTGATCTTCACCTACCTTCTTTTTTAGAATTTTGAGTGAGCTCAGCTGATCTGGGCAGTTCCCATTTAGGAGCGAATCTTAATATATAGTAGATATAAATATATTTTAGCATTGTGGAGAAAATATTTTTCTCTAATTAGCTGCTATAAACAGTCTTTTACTTTCCTTCCAAATGTAGTTATTGAAGAAACTTGTAAATTGATTTTAGGAAAAAATTCTAAGTGAAAAACTCTTCCAAATTATCTACATGGTTGGCTTTGTGAAACTCAGTTCTCTGTAGCAATTGTAATCTTTCTTACTTTCTGAGCAATCCACAGTTGAGAAGATTCTAGCAATATTAACTTTACTGTGTCTCCCAGAATGTCAAAAATCTCTTCCAAATTTTCATCTCCATTATTTGCGATTATATATTTGCACAAAATTAAGTGCAACATAATTCTCCCTGCCCTTCTTCTTCTTAATTTATGGCACTTTACTGAGCAAACATCAATCCACTGTGTATAAAAATACCTAACTCGAGACTTTAACACCCTTGGCTAGTAAATTCATTCTCAGGCTTCCGAGGCAAGGCATTGTTGACATATTGATTTAAACTACCTGTATTCCCCAGGCAGAGGGTTAACTTGTTGCCCGATCATCCCCAGGATCAAGCACTATAAGAATCAGTCCCTCTCTACTTATTTGTAACCACGAGATGCCTTAGCCCTTGACTCCTATTTGTGACACCTCAGCACCCAGTTCCTGCTCATGAGTCTGTTAGACCCCCCCACCCCGAGGCTGAATCACACAGAAAACAAGCAAGGTTCCAACAGAAGGGAGTTGCCGAATTTGATAGAAACTGCATGTGTGTGCCTTGGGTAGACTCACATAACTTGTGCATTAAGCTTATTTATCCCTGTTCCTGTGCAAGATGAAATGCACCCCTTTTCCACATTTTGGCACAGCAGTTTGAGCTGGAACAGCTTAAAAAGTTGTGTTTTCTCACCTGCACTTACCCTTCATGGTAGAGTTTTTAAAAACTCTTACATACCCTATCTCCTTTTCTGTAAGTCTGTGGCTGTTTTCCTTTAATTATTCCTATTTTTCTGAATACAGCAGAACCTCCGTAGTTGACCACATCCCTACACTGCGCACCTCCGTGACCTGACCTAATTCTCACAGACTGGACATGCACCACATGTAAACATCAGTACGCAGGCCTAGTTCCCTGTGTTGACCACCTCCACATGTTGGCCAGTTTTTTATAGTCTCTTGAGTGGTCAATTTACAAGAGTCAACTGTTACGGATTTGGAGACATGGAATGAGCAAGACAGACAAAGTTCTCTTTGGCTCAGGCAAAAATGCATTTTTCTCTTTCCTGTCATTTCTATCGCCCAAATATGTCCAGACTTAATCATATTTTAAGGCCCAACCTGGTCACTTACTTATTTCTCACCCACAGGCTCAACTCCACCCCAGGCGGGGCTAAGCTCACATGATTACCAAGTGTTTCTGGCTATCCTCACAACAGCAACAGCACCCAGGATGCAACACAGGTAGCCAGGCACGGATGGGCACTCTGGTCACTTGCCTGGCCTCTGGGCCTCAGGCCTATCCCCATTCTTCTTAGCACAATTCCATCCTGACAGCAGCCTGGATATGGACTCCTCATCAGGCCAGTGAGTGGTCTGTGACCAGCAGCCACACCTCCTTCAAGTTCATGGTCTGGCAAACTCAATTTCTGACAAGTGGCTCTAGTGCAAAGGTTCATAATATGTCCAGAGTCTGGTCTAACAGTCCCCCTGATCTGAAGTATCACTTTCTTTAGTTGCAGTTACCTGCAGCGTAGTACAGTAAGGTATCTTGAGAGACAGAGGGATAGAGAGGGGCAGAGAGAGAAAGGAGGAGACACAATACTCATATGACTTTTATTGCAGTATATTGTTTTAATTGCTCGATTTGACTATAATAGTTATCTCTTACTGTGTCAAATTTATAAATTAACCTTCATCACGGGTCTATATATGTAGGAAAATCATGGCACATTCAGGGCTCACTACCATCCAAAGTTTCAGTTGGAACATGTCTCCTGCAGATGGGAGACTACACTACATTTGGCCTGGAAAAGTAGCTTTGCCTATTAATTATATGATGGCAGGCAAGCCCGTACCTTCTTTCTCAAGTTCCTTATAAAGTGGGATAAATGACAGTGCACATGTTGCAGGGGTTGTGAGAATTAAAGATCATTTATGCAAAGCACAGTATGGGCCTAGTGCAAGCCACAAGCTCAATAAATCAAAGCCATTGTTAACAGTCCTCATCACCATGCTCTGCCCACCTGTGAGGGTGCCCTATGGCCTGACCCATGACCTGGGGGGTACCACAGTCTTTGGGCTCTGTGCTTGCACCTGCCAGATGAAAATGCTCTGCTAGAGCCAAAATATCATCATTTTATCCTAAAAATGACTTCCACAAAGACTGTGCATAGCAGTGCACAAGGGCCAAGCGCTAGCGGTGCTCTTATGCTGGACAATGTCCTCAACAGGCCTTGGGATGAGCACACCAGTCACGCAGTATGAGTTATCTAACTTAGCTAAGTTCACAGAATGCTAAAACAGGGCTCTAATGTGGCTGGAGTGATCCAGACTTCAAGGCGAGAGGACTCATCTAGAAAGACAAAAGGATCCTATCTTGGAAAAAAAAGAAAAAGATTTGATTCCTACCACACAAGTAATTAGATGATGCATGCTCTACTTTGCAGCAAAGTAATTAAACAAATGTGCCTACTTTGTTCAAAGAAATTAGAGAAGGCCTGTTAGAACTTTAGGACAAGAAGAATCTTGGAAAAATGATCTTAAATAGAGCTGAAAAACCTTCCAGGTGTTTGTCAGGCCCTCTAAGGCAAGCAAGATTTCTCAAGTTTAAAGGGCCCACAGAGCACCCAGGGATCTTGTTAAAACGCAAGATCTGATTCTGATCCAGCAGATTTGAGGCCCAGAAGTCTGCATTTCTAGGTGAGGGGTCGAACGTGGAGCAGCGAGGCCCTGAAACTGCCAGTCGGGGGTCACGTCCACATTGCCAGGATTAACTTCTACTGCCCTGCACCAAGGAGCCCTGTTGCCCTCCATCCCCTGACACACACACACACACACACACACACACCCCGTAAACTCTATGAACTTGCCTATCAGTGATGGGGGCATGGTCATCTGATCAACCAGACTGGAGGGCTGTGGTCTGGGCACTCTGTACAGGACAAGCCCAGAAGCCAAGTTCACAGACACTGCTGACCGAGGCTCCATTCAAAGGAGCTGGTGTGAGGTGACTGGACAAAAACTGTGGACCCTGGCCCAGGCTCCACTGCCATTTCTGCCACCCCAGGGTGACTCAGCTGCAGTGGGGCAATGTGCTCTGGCCCACTGGCCCCTTGTGCAGGGCTCTGGCTGATTTCCCTGATCTAGCAGAGCACTGGCACTCAGCCAACACTCAGCAAACCACGTTAAAGGACAGAATACATCTAATCTACATCACCCCTCCATCACCGACCACCACCTTCTGTCCTTCCAGGCGGTTTCCTCAAGCACCACCACTGTGATTGTCCCACAAGGTCATGAGATGGACAGTCCCTGGGTGGCTTCTCCCAATCAATGCCCTCTTCTTTTCAACGCAGTCTCTGACCAGCTTTGACATCAGTCCCTTGCAAATGTCCTCAATTTGAGCCCTATTGCCCTTTATTCAACACCCCTGATAAAACCCCAACCAAAAAAGTGAATTTCATTATTGGGTTCTTACCACCTCCATCCACCCGCCCAAAGTCCTCAGCCAGCGGAGAACCCCAGGGTGGCTCCCGCCACCCTTCCTTCCTGCTCCTCCACCACCTGCTCCCTGAGTTCCAGGAACATGGCCCCTTTTCTCTTGTGCCGGGTGTGTTGCTGTCCCCAGTATCTGTGCAACCACCTCCCACATTCCCTGCTTCCTTCAGGTGCCTGCTGTAATGTCACCTTTCATAAATCCTCTCCCTCAGCATTCTGTATAAAACAAGCTCTTCTCTCTGCTCTCTTTCCTTGGGGGTTTTAGTGGTTGTTTGTTTTTGTAGCAGACATATTATGCATTTATCACCTTTTTTGAGTAATGCCTATATTTCCTCTCTGGTATGTAAGTTGCTGCATTTTTGCTACACTTAATACCTGATACGTGTATATAAAAAGGGCTGATTAGAGCTGAAAAAGGGGACTAAATGAATGCATTCAAGAATCTGAATGACGCGGGGCGGGGGGAAACTGCAAATTCACGTGGATTGATTATGTTCCCAAAGAAAGGTCATCACACTCACTGGGCCCTTACCCCTAATTCTGCCAAATTCCTTCAGTCAGCTTATTTTTGCATTCTATTAAGGAAGGACTCCAATCTTCCTTTCTTCAAACTTGTAATCCTACACTAACCACACCCAGCAGATGGCCTTGCCTTCTAATTGAAAGACATAATAGAAGTGACTAGATGGCCATCGGCCCCTGACTTGGCACCAGGCCTCTCCTTTCTTCACCCAAGACAAACCATTTCTTCCACCTGTGCTCTGAACGCCATTCCTCTGCTTCCCAGAAACCTTGCCAGCGGAATCAAACCTGGTTTCTAGTGTCATCAATCTCCCTCTCCTGCCCACTCCATCCTTTCCAACTATATGCCAATGTGTTTCAGACTCTGCCATTTAAAATATAACGACAAGACCCTAAAGAAAGAGAAAGACCAGAGAAGAAAAGAAGAAAAGGAAAACAGAAGGCCCCTGTCTTGCTGGGCCCGATTTCTCTCCATCCCCTCTGTTTGCCCTCAGGATAATCTTTGCTCGAAGGGAACCCACCTTCCTCCCCATCCACTACCCTTCAGCAAAGTGGCTACTCGGGTCGATCACCAAGTTGCTAAATTTAATAAACATTCCACAGTCAAGTAATGAGTTAAGATCCACACAAATGAGGTTAAACTATTTCAGGTTAATGAAGAGAACAGTTGGTAAAACTAACATTGCTTTGCCCCGATCTTACTTCAGAGGGAAAGAATCTCGGTTATAGGAACACCCACAGACAACAAGACAGTGTGACGTCCTGACACCAGACCTGCAGAGGTCGGAGAGGAGAGGGGATTTCTTTCATTGAAAATTGCCCAGACAGGAGAAGTCCCTGAAGGGCATCACTTCTTTGTCTTAGAAAATTCTTTTTTTGACTCAGAGTACAGCAGAGGCAACCAGCTTCCGTAACCAAAGAGAACAAAATTTATTTTCCTTCAAAACTGAGAACTTTGGGTTATTTCTGCACTTTTAAAACTCAACAGCTATTCATGCCTTCTCAGACTTTTGCTGAAAAAATACTATGCTTGCTGAAGGTTAATCTTTCACTATTCTGCATCAAAAGTCTTCTGAGCTGAGCTGGGGGATAAGAACATCTGTAGTAGCTCCCAGTTCTCCTGAGCCTGTGCTGATGAAGGTTTCAGGGCTGATCACCACAGTTGGTGAGATGATCCTATAAACAGGATCCCCCAAATTCCAATCTGAAATCCATCCTCATGACCAAACACCTGTGTTTCAACATCCCCAATGCTAGCACTGCTGCGTGTATGACGCTTTGATTACCTGTAACATTCATTTTTTTTCAAAGAATTCTTCTGTAACATTTCTCCACACACGGAAGTGAGGACTCTGACACCTGTGGCACAGGTCAAACGCAAAGAATCAGAGTGTACATTTGGTTTGATTGTCAGCAAAAGAAAACCTCTAGCCCATCTTACTAAGCTTTTGTTGTTGTTGTTTTTAATTTGACAAGGGTTTTAAGTGAATTTAAATCATACACAGTTTCCCAAGCCATACTCAATGACTGTTTCTCTTTTATTACCTGAGGCATGATGCTTTTATAAGATGAAGTTACGTAACATTGACTTTAAAGGCTAGCCTCAAAGTCAGACTTGACTAAGGGAGTCGACATTCCTAGGCCTTCATCTGGACAGGGATGAATGAAGATTCTGAGCAGAAGCAAACTCAGGACCAGCTGGGCACCCGTGGGGTCTTCTCGTATCACTCAGTGGGATGCTGGCACTTCCCCATGCACGAAAGCTGACCCCAGGGAAGTTCTAGTGGAACAGCGGCTCAGATTAAGGGTCAGGCAGTAAAATTAAATAATGACATCAGTGGTTTTAACACTTCTTTTTGAAGCATTTTAGCTGCCTTATAAAGGAACAGGTTAAACACAGTGAAGCCCACGTTTGCTGACCAGTTTTTGCTGGGCTCTGTCTTCCCACAGTGCTCCACACACCAGGGTGGGACGCGTCACCTCGCATCTGTTGTGACGGCTTTTCTGATATGTTTATCCAACTGGATGAAATTTCTCTGAGGGTAAGAAACCACATCCTATTTATCTTTGAATTCTCTTTATTTTATAAACGGATTCATGTTTCAAATTTTTTGACAATAACAAGTTATCATTTTGGTTTGTAAATTTTAAGGAAAAGATATATTGCATAAATAAAAGTATGCCTGAGTTAATACTATATTTGTGGTTAATTTCGTAAAGCCCTTGATTGATGGTAAAGTACTGTTTGACCAAATGAATGAGTGAATGTCTACAAAATAACATATTCTGGGGTTTCAATGGGGAAACCCAGAAGTAAATTTAGCTTTAATTGATAAAGTGTTTTTTTTTTTTTTCAGCAGTGAAACAGCTAGAACTGAAAATCTAATGGGAGCTTTTTATGGAATTTCTCTGGGGGTTGATTGGCTTATTTATTTATAGGCCCCTGCTCTCCCCCCCCCCATCTTCTGCCTCAATCCTGTAATTGCCAAAATGCAATTTTCCTTCTGAAATGTACTTATTGACTCCACTCCAGCTGGTTTAAGTAGAAATAGATTTATTATGAGGCATTAGATGGTCTGAAGAATTTCTGTGGTCATTATGGACCTAAGCCTGGCCAGGAACAAAGCAGAGGGACAATGAGTAACCACCCCGGAGGCTTCACTGCCAGCAACTACTGGAACTACCACCTGCTGCTCGAGACTGAACAGGGACAGGCCGTTAGAATCTCCATCACCCTTTCCCAGAAGAACAAAACATTTCCAGGCACACAATCTTCAAGGTAAGTTGTTCACTTCATCATTCCAATGATAGTCCACAGGTCACATCTGGCAGTTTAACCCACTATGGGGAGGTCCTGCGATTCATGGCAACATCCTATCCCTGAGCACAGAACCTTATCAGGAGTTCCTCAAACTGTCGATGTATTAATTAATGCATAACCTACTGACACTGAAAAGAATGCTGATTTGTTTCTGAATTGGGAAGTTTTATAGATTGTCTTGCATATAGACATTTTGGCCTGTGTGTTATAATCTATAGCCAATTACTGCATCCTCTGTATTGTACCCTCCAATGAATAAGGACAACTCTGGTAGGAGAAGTACCCCTCCCTTCTCCTGAATTTTCTTACCAAAGCCTTCCAGTTCACAATGTACTCTGGAACACTCACAACTTTGCTGGTGAGTCTTCCTCAGCCTGTTCTCATATTTGGCTTTCAATAAACCTTCATCAAATTATTTCTCTCTCAACAGCCTTAATTTTGGTTGACATAAAGTTACCACCAATACAACTTTTTGGCAGAACTTGGTTCTCTAGCTGCATGAAAGGATTAAAACTTTTTTCTTTCTCCCTCTCTCCTTTTTATTTTTCTTTTCCTTTCTGTCTTCTTTTTTTTTAATCTTCCCAGTTTCTACGACATAAGGCAACTACGATGGCAGTGCTGTGTATCTTGGTGAGCTAAGTAATATCTGCTACATAAACAAATGGATGAGGCCAGGAGGCTCACCCCTGTAATCCCCCACTTCGGCAGGCTGAGGCAGGAGAATTGCTTGAGGTCAAGAGGAATTTGAAACAAGCCTAAGTAAGAGCAAAAAGCTCTCTACAAAAAAAAAAAAAAAAAGAATAGAAAAATTAGCTGGACAGTATGGCACATGCTCCTGGGGATACTGAGGCGGGAGGATGACTTGAGCCCAGGAGTTAAAGGTTGCTATGAGCTATCACACCACAGAATTCTCACTTGGGCAACAGAGTGAGACCCTGACACAAAAACAAAAACAAAACAAAGGAGGGGGGAACTCTTTACCTCCCCAAGTGGGAACTGTAGACAGGGCCAACTTTAGGGACAACCTACATAGTAACACTGGGTCCTTGCTTAGAAGGGCCTTGTATTTGGTTTCAACAGGCACAGGCAGAATTTATATATTGATCAAATGCAAACAGAGCTTTAAAACAAGGGTGCATTTCTTATAAGTGAAGTTGTTCATCTTTTTGTATGTTAAAAACCTATTTTTGTGTGTGACTTGTCTGTGCATGTTACTTCCTCTTTTATTTTTAATGGGTTATTTTTTTTTTATTGGTCAGCAAGCATTTTTATGTTAGGGAAAATAGCCCTTTGTAATATGTGTTGCAAAGAAATTTTTGTTACTTGTCATGTCTTTTGATTGTTTATTGCTTTTTTATTTTGCAAAAGGATTTTACCATATTAATGGGCAATATTTATAAAGAAATGAAAAAGCAACAAGTTCACAAATGGTAGGCAAATAGAACTTATCATCTGTAACCATCTAAAAGACACCTGCTAAAATGGATTTTTTTAAATAGGTGACATCTGGTATGCTTATTTCTCCCCTTAACACCATTTTCCAGGAAAATGGCTAAATGTTATGAGTTTAAACTAGAGTAGAACCAGCATAGTTGACCTAACTTTTCATAAACAAGACATGCACCATGTGTACGTGTCAGTGCAGTAGACCCAGTTCCTTATGTTGACTACCTATGTATGTGGACCAGTTTGTTACAGTCCCCTGGGCGGTCAACTCACAGAGGTTCTACTGTGCTCTCATAAGGTTAGCAGAGGTGAGGTGTTACCACAGCTGGCTGTCTAGCATTTGGTAGGGCCTTATTAATACTTTGATGAATTATCAAATATAATATTTCAAGCATGGATAGATTATTAGTGAAGAAAATGATGGTCTTCTTATATTATACTAAGAAATCTCGACTAAATTTACAGTTAAAAACGAGAATCCTGAAAATGGCAAGCCTCAGAGAAGAGAAAAACTGGTCAAATTTCCCTAGGTTATCCAGGTACTGAAAAGTCTTCTGAAGTTCAACATTTACTGTGATGTTATAAAATAAATTGCAATAAAAAGTAAAATCTTAAAATGTGTGAAAAAGATAAAAGCAACACAAAACAAATGCAAGGAGACCCCATGTTACTAGTAATAACGATATTCATAACAACGGACCTTAGATAACCCTGGAACTCAGAAAAAATGAGAGGGAACCTGTGAGCATAGCTCAGCCAGAGCTCCTTCAGGGAGGAACACTATTCACTCTCCAGGAACAGGAGGCTGAGGAGAGGGGCCACAGTCTCCCCTCCACTAAGGAATATGCCAGAAAGAGCTGAGGAGAGGGTGTGGTGATGGGTGAGGCAGTAGGACAAGCAGATGAACAGCTCAGCAGCAGCACAGCAGAGAGCCACATGGGAGGGAGCAGGGGCCCAGTCTGGGGACGTCTGACCCAGCATTCTAAGCCAGGCAGGGATAAGGCCAGGGGGTACTTGTGAGGTGCAGTATGATGATTACAGTATGGGGGAGGGGGAGAAAAGGGGACGAGGAAACAAGCCCCCCCCCTTTTTTTTTAAGTCAGAGTCTTACTGTGTTGCCCAGGCTAGGGTGCTATGGCATCAGCCTACCTCACAGCAACCTCAAAGTCCTGGGCTCAAGCGATTCTCCTTCCTGAGCCTCCAGAGCAGCTAGGACTACAGACACAGGGCACTATGCTGGGCTAATTGTTCCAATGTTAGTAGGGACAGGGTCTTGCTCTGGCTCAGGCTGTCTTGAACTCCTGAGTTCAGGCAATTCTCCTACCTTGGCTTCCCAGAGTGCTAGGATTATAGGCATAAGACACTGTGCCTGGGTGGGTCACATTCATTATAAAATGAGAGAATTCACTTGGTTTTACAGATAGCAGCAAAACAAAACGTAGGCTTCCTGGGATCCATATACCTAAGCACTGTACATGGTGACACGCCAGAGGGAAAGGTGATGGGATGTGAGAAGTCCTCTTGCCTTGGTTTTGTCCAATTAGAATTGTTAACTGCAAAATGTAGCTTTAGCATCTTAAAAAAAATAAGGCTGCAAATTTCATTGCTTGCTCACTCTTAGGCCACATGAGAAAACAAGAATGGGACCAGCTGCTGTAATCAATCATGGCTGTCACTGGAAGGCCTGGGGTTTCCCCGTGGGCACATACACTGCAGGAGCAGGACAACCTCCCCCCTCCCCAGGCGGCACAGGCCGTGAACAAAGCTTCCACCCTGTGAGGGCTGGCTCATCCTGGGGGTGGAGTGGGAGGTGCTCCTCTGTCTGCTCCTGAGATGCCCTCAAAGGGGATGGACAGGAAAACCTCCACAAAGTGGTGCCATTGCCAACTGGGGGACTCTTAGGTTCCCCTGACTCTGCAGAAATCCACTTCTTCCATCCCTGGCCTTATGCCAACTGATAAACTCAGCACAGAGGGCACCAGGCCTGTTACATGGGGATATCCTGGGCATCAAATCCTTCCTCATTGGCTCAGCGGCTGCAGCACAGTGGTTACGGCACTGGCACATTGCACCAAAGGTGGAGGGTTTGAACCTGACCTGAGCCAGCTAAACAGTGACAACTGCCAACAACAACATGATCTATGTGTTTATGATTTAATTTTAAAAAACAAAATAGCCAGGCATTGTATTGGGCACCTGTAGTCCCAGTTACTTGGGAGACTGAGGCAAGAGAATCACTTAAGCCTATGAGTTTGAAGTTGCTGTGAGCTGTGACGCCACAGCACTCTACTGAAGGCAACAAAGTAAGACTCTGTCTAAAAAAAAGAAAAAATCCTTATTTATTTCTATAGATAAAATTCACAAGTAAAATGAAGCAAGTAGAAATTAAGAATTTGAAGAATTTTCACTGGAATGAAAACAAAGTCCTCCAATAATTCATTGATTTCTATTTTATCAATAAATACATACTACATGAAACAATCGGCCGATACCATACTACATGCTGGAGACACTGCTGTAAACAAATCAAAGTCACTGTTCCGATGAAGAGCACGTTCTAGAAAGTGGTAGAATTTAGAAATGAAACTAATCAGTGTGAGGCTGATAGAACCAAGAGTCAGTCTGAATCAATAACTCTATTCTACAAGTGAGAGGTGCTGAGACTGCAAGCCCAAATGTAAATAAATACTGGAGACACGCGGGTTCCTACAGGAATCAGCATGCACATCCCACCAAGCTTGACCTGGGCCTGACTTCCCGTCCTCACCTGTCCTTCCAGCTCAGCTTCTTCTTACCTCCTGAGACACCTGAATGTGACCACAGTGAAATCCTCAGGTGCCTACAAGTTTAATTAATCTTTTCTGCTACAGAAGAAAAGCAAGACGAGCACTTCACTGCAAGCCACAGCACTGAGACCAACGTTCATGGGAATGATATTTTTTTCTATTGCTATTGTATTTTATGTTTGTTCAGTACAATTTCAGGGCTCTCATCGCTAAATCAGGCGAAAAACTTTGTTTTTCCTTTGAAGCAAACAAAAAAGTAATTCTTTGGCGTGCCTCTGCTAATTTGAAAAAAATAGTGCCCACATATGATTGCCCATATCTCATTCACAAATCACTCTGTTCTAACTGACAGACTTAACAATTTCCATTGACTACAGAGAGATAAAATCCTCAAAGCCTTTCAAAGCTAAGGGGCCTCCACCAGATAGAATGACTTATTATGTTTAATGAACTTTGATGAATGCTATAGTGTCCTTCTCAGCCAGCTGGGCTTACAGAGATGTCATAACATTACATAAAGTTTGCTGTTTTACAAATATTTGTACACAATTTTAAAACCACAAAAAAATTAAAAATGTAGAAACAAATTTGGGGACACAGATTGAAACAAATATTTATAGATGACATAAAGATATTTATACCACTTTGATAGTTGAACCGGACATTTGATACCAAAATTGCTGTTATACAGTACAAAGTAAACAAGAAAATTATCTGATTATATAACTTAGGCTAAAAAATGGTCATTTTACTTATTACCTTTGGTCAAAAAATGTAAGGAAAAATTTTTAATTCATTATCTACTTTTAAAAATCACAGAAATAATTCAGCCCAATCCTAGCTAATACTATAACACTTCAAATGTAGACTCTGGCAAGCCTTTTTTAAAAGGTAGAAACACCAATTTTCTACCATTCATATATGTACAGTTTCCATTCAAGTCTATTAGAGGCAGAGCCCAAGCCAAGCAGGGGTGAGTGAGGTGGACAACTCCCACACAGGGCCATTGTCCAAGTCTCGGAAGAACTCCCAAGGATTTCAAGGGGGTGTGTATGTGTGGTGTGTGCTGTGCTTTTTTCCCTGAAAGACAAAAGAAAAGTATTGAACTCATGGTTATATTTTTAAGGTAATAATTACTGAGCAAGTTTATTAATCCATGAAAATCACTAATCTCAGAAGTACAAAGACAAATTTTTGTTTGAATAATTTTGCTTTCACCCATGTGTAACCAGAGTTCCAGAACTCTAAGTCTAAATGTCTAGCAGAAAAATTCCACAGAACTACCTAAATGCATCTCTAGAATAACTGTACTATTTTACAGTAACATCAATTTGTATTATTTTATCCATGTCTCAAGAATAATTGTGATTTATTTTAGAAACCATAGATCCTAATAGTAAACTTCTCCCTAATTTTAGTATATCTGTAGCTTGATCAAGCTCATGGTATGTTAAATCCTTTCTAAAACAGGATCGTGTCTGGTTCACTACTTTGCACCCTGAATGGAGGGTCGTTTAGCACTTGGGATGCGCTCACAAGTTGGTAAGTGTGGGAATGCAAATTGGTTTGGGCACTTTGAGAGACAATTTGGCAAATTCTTACAAAACTACACATACTCTTCCCACATAATCCAGCAATTGTGCTCCTTGGTGTGGACCCAAGTAAGTTGAACACTTATGTCCATATAAAACTCTGCACAGGAATATTTATAGCAGATTTATTCATAATTGCCACAGCTTGGAAGCAACTAAGGTGTCCTCTAGTAGGTGAAGGCATAAACAAACTGCGGTACCTCCAGACCACAGAATATTATTCAGTGTTAAGAAGACATGAGCTGTCAAGCCACAAAAAGATATGGAGGAATCCTAAATGCGTACAGCTGAGTGAAGGAAGCCCCTCTGAAAAGGCTGCGGACCGTATGATTCCAACTGCCCGACATTTTGGAAAAGGCAAAACCACACAAGAGACAGTAACAACATTCGCACTTGCCAGGGGGTGGGGAGGGAGGCAGAAGTACAAGGGAATCAAAGACTATTCTGTACCTTACCCTAGTCATGCACACACGTCACTACGTTTTTATTAAATCCCACAGAACACAGAACAAAAAGGGTGACCACTGACATAAACCGTGGACTTTAGCTAATGGTAATGTATCCACATTGGTTCACAACTGTACCAAATGTCTCCACTAATGCAAGATATTAATAATAAGAGAAATTGAAAGTGGCAGACAGGGGTGGGGAGGAGGTGTACGGAACTTTCTGGAGCTTTCATTTGGTTTTTCTGTGAACTGCTGAAATGAAGACATACTGAAATCAAGGAGTCAGCCGGTCTCAGAAGTGTCTTCTGGGAACCTTACTGAGCTCTTTGTAACCTATGATCCCAAAGTATCAAAGATGGAGAATTCAGTCATCTCACCTCCAGAGGTCTTTCCTAAGCTGGAGTTCACCTATTTACAAGGAGAACAGAAGTTCATTTCCTAAGGTAAGAACAATGACTCCTACTGAAAACCAAAATAACATCTAGAGCCAGAGCCTAGGGGGAATCCAGGAAAGGGGGAAAGGAATTTACAACCAAACTCCAGTTAGGCTCAATAAGAAACCCACGAATAAACAGCAGTGTCAGTCACCTTTGGCTCAGGAGGTTAGTTAATCAGCAGGCTCGATTACCAGGAATCCCTAATTAAGTTCTGTGAGAAATTTTCTAGCTACCTGGCATTGACTGTGAAAACAAACCCTCCTTCTGATGAGCACATATGTTAATGCTCCATTGTACAAGTTCAGGGTGGTTATTACCGAGTTGTCACTCGCTCATTAATTATCCACTATACTGCATTTAGCTTTACTCTGGTAAATCTTTTTTAATTGCCCAGCCTGCATTTACAGAGCATCTTTACTTAACATGCTCCCAACCCTGTTTTTGTTTATGTCTTTTCCAATAACTCATTAAATAGAGTTCTTCACCAGTACCATCAGAATATTCGGTGAGCACCTGGCCAACCCCACTTAAGTGATTTCATTGCACTCATTACAGAGCATTTTCAAGTTCTGAAGAAGGTGCAAGTCTACCCCTCATGGACACTTCTCTCTCCCTGCTTCTGAAGAGTGCAGGAGACTTCCTTCTCCAGTATTTCCAAGCCGCAGTTCAATCTCTCGCACTGTGGAGAGGTAACTGTCTGCAATGCCACGTCTGAACATGTCCCCTGAGCCTCCTCTGACCTCAGTGCTTCCCATTCAGGAAGAATCAAGTCCATGTGCCTTGGGAAGGCACCTGAGGACCTGGCGAGTTTGGCCCCAAACTCCTGTCTCATCACTGCCAACCTTTCCCTCACCCCTTCCACTTCCACCCTCCACACACCACAGCATACAAGTGTCTTTGCCCATTCCTCTCTCTCTGTGTGGCATTCTCTCAGGTCCCACTCTGAAGTCTCCCAGGAAGAAGCCCCTGTCCCTACTCTATTCTCCTGAACAATCCTATCCAGGCTCTTGTTGATAACACGTGACACCTTGGAAGACTCTCTTGGAAGAGAGTCTCCTTGTTATAAATGGGAGACTCTCTTTCAAGACTATGAATTCTTTGAGATCAGAGAGCACATTTTATTAATCTATGTGTGCTCAGAGCATGTAGATAATGAATTCTTGATAAATATTTATTAAATGAAGGAGCAGAGGAATTTTCACTCCAGAGTATCCCAGATTAATTAAATCATGTTTGCTTTGCCAAGTAGCCTAACTTATATAACCACATGATCACATGCATACACACAAAAAACAGAAAGATACAAATAGGCATGCTTCTTAAGTGTACTTGATCTTAAGATCAAGAACCTAAGTAAAAAAGAATACATTTCATATAATGAACATTAAAAAACACACAGTAGAACCCCCATAGCTGACCACCTCCCTACACTGACCACTTCCTTAAGTTGACCTAATTTTCCGAGAGCAGACATGCACCACATGTGTGTATCAGCAGAGCAGGCCTAGTTCCTTACATTGGGTGGTCAACTTACAGAGGCTCTCCCATAGCTGGGAATTACCTAGTCTCTCTGGAAAAACTGCACTTTGCAAAGATGTCATTTAATGAAAAAGAAAAATGATGCTATACGTTCCTGATGGAATGCTACCAAAAAAATTAAAATAAGGATCAAATTATAGTGGGCAAACTCCTTTTCTTAAGCTACTGACCACTCAGTCATCAGTCAAGGGATCCCTTTCAACACAAGGCATACCTACTATTTGGTGGGGGGGGGGACAAGTAATTCCTTTAAATAGGCACAAGTAATTTATTTTAATTTTTAGACATTTTTGGAATTAGCTAAAGACTAGCTGTATATGACTGCAAAAATTTTGAATCACATGTATTTAAGAATGACAGATAGTGCTGGGAGTAGCACTCATGTATGCTGGACTAACAGAGTTGATCCTTTGAGAGAGGTCTTAGAAGGTAAATTTGAAATTAGATCACATAGATATAAATCCTGCTGGTCTCAGAGAGAGAGGAAGAGGGAGAGGGAGAGCAATGTGACCGACAGAGTGGCTTTGCCTTGAGTGTCTGTAGCAGAATGCATAATTCACGAACGCACATCGATGGAATCTAGCATATGCGAGGCCTGACTACATGCAAAATGAGGATATAAATACCAGTTAATTACACGCTATTCACACGGGAATGGAGCCTACTTAGTATTCCTGGGTATCGTGCATTTTCCAGTGAAAACAACACATATTTTACCAGTAGACATGAGATGAGTGAAACACATTATAGATAAAGTTAATCTGTTACCTTTGTGTTTGAAGTATGGGGAGAAAAAAATCCCAGGAGTAGTTTATCAGAACTCTAGTCCAGGCCAACAAAATGTGAATATTGTTCCCCAAGTAGATATTCAATAAGGTTTATAGAAAGAATTGACATGCTTAGTTTAAGGACCAGTTTTCAGAGAACTTAAAGAGCTGGAAGAGACTTTGGGAATGATCTAACTCCCACCCAACATTTTATGGTTGAAGATTAAAAGCACAAAGGCAAGACTCAAATCTGATTCCTTTCATGAGCGGTGTCTCTCCCCATCCTCCCCATCCTCGTAGAAAGAGGAAACTCCCATAATTAGTCTTAACTAGTATCCATTGCTGTCATGGTAAAATCAACTCATTGCCCTTTTTTTCAGCAGTCTGAAAGGTCAGGAAATGCTTCTCCAAGTGATTCCCTTGGGTGAATCTTAATATAGTGGGAAAAGCATGAGATTCGGGAACAAACTCATGACATCGAGCCCAGACCCTTGCTACTTAGTAGCCCTGTGCAGTTGGGGAGTCTCCTACCGTCTCCCACAACAGTTAACACCCACCTTGCAAGGCTGAGGAGAAGACTGGCTGACTGAGTGTGGACAAATGTGCATGGCAAGTTCCAACAGCACGCAGACAGACTGGTCCTTGTATCATCATCAAACACCATTTATTAAACCCCAAGAAAGCACAGCTTGTCGCTCAGCCTCACGCAAGGTAGGAAACAGGGAATTCAATGAGCTTCACTCACATTACGGGTTTTGTCTCCTAAAGAGTCAGTTTTCACCAGCAGGTAATCTTATTTGCAAAATCCATTAAGTAACCTTCCTCAGCAGTGAAACAACTCACGGCCTTTTCCCTGGTAATGTCTAGCAAACCCTCACCCAGCCCTTCGGAGCACTCCACTTTAGGCTTCACCTCCTCTCACTCCTCAAGAAGCTCCATCATCATCTAGATCAGCGACGTCCCATAAGATGAAATCATGCAAGCCACACTACACAATTTTAATCTTCTGGTGGCCACATTAAAAAAGTAAAAAACAAGTGAAATGAACTTTAATGGTTTATTTAATGCAATGTATCCAAAACATTATTGGTTCGATATATAATCAATGTAAAAATGATTAATGAGATATCTATTATCCTTATTTATATACTAAATCTGCAAAATCCCACAAGTATTTGACACATTGAACAGATCTCCATGGGGACCAGCCATACTTCAAATGCCCCAAAGCAAAGTGTAGGTACAGCTACCACCTTGAAAAGCCCTGCCGTCTAGAGATAGCAGGGTGACCACACCTATGACAGAGCAGACAGAGAAAAATTAACTCAGTAACTCTCCATGGAAACATTTAAGAACCTGAATCAAAGAATCACATCCCAGCACATAGATGAGGGATTGAACCCTAGCAACAAAAATGACAGCATAGCAACACCAGGGGTGTATGAAAGGGAAATTAGAAAAGTATTACTTCAAAGAAAGAGGCATTTCTGGGAAGGTCATCCTTTTCTATCCTGAATAATGTAAAATGAGGAAATCGATAATATGTTTACACAAATATGCATTTGATCAGGCACTATCTCATTACCTCTGAATTCTAAAATAAAGACACTGGCACATTTTGTCATACCATTGAAAGTTGCATTTCTCACTTAGGAAGACACTTGCTACAGCGTAGAGTCACGCGGAATCTTCTTATCCCTTGTCACAGTGCGTCTGCACCATGTCACCTGCTGGGTCCCTGTGACAAGGGGCTCGGCATGCAGGAGGCTGCTTACCAGAAATCTCTCCATTCTGTGATATTTGAATATCCAGCCAACTCCTGCTCAGAAACCAGTCCCTCAGCCCTACAGTCCTAGTTCCATTTTCTTCCTTCCTTTCTTCCTTTTCCAGGTAAATATGGAGGCTCCTTGGTCTATCAGAAAGCTGAGTTTGACGGATGCCTAGAAACCTACCCTCTCTCTCTCCAGCCAGTGCACAAGGCCTTTGTCCACCTGTAGGACTGTTTCTTTTTCAGAAAAATTTGAATAAGAATGCCAGAGCAGCCCACTACCCTCCTCTGAGCAAGGACAGCAATTGTCACAACTTGGTGACCCTTTCAATCTGTATTCTCTCTGTCTGGTTACTCTGAGGCCACCGGTCCCCTCAGCGTCTTTCTGTCACGAAGACCACATCCCTCTCTCCCCATCTGCCTTCCACTCTCGACTCCAGCCATAGTGGCCAAATGACATAAGGTGTAAATGCCACATAAAACTCTGACAGGCAGTGGACAAGCTGATCTACTTTCTTGGTGATTAGTTCGGAACGTAAAGCCATAAAAGAATGGATTTTTAATAAAGGTTTAAATATTTTATGTCTTTTGTCAATGGAAAATTCACATTCTGCTTAAAGTACTATCTATACGGAAATTCCTGTGTGTGTGTGTACCTATCACTGTTGGTTTCTTAGCAATAACCCTCACTATCATACTAGGTGAGCTGACAGGTGAGAACACCAGTTACGTCTAATCAACCATATTTCCACTAATGTCCAGCTCGGGCAGCCTTTCCT
Organism: Otolemur garnettii; assembly: GCF_000181295.1. Taxonomy (NCBI): domain Eukaryota; kingdom Metazoa; phylum Chordata; class Mammalia; order Primates; family Galagidae; genus Otolemur; species Otolemur garnettii. The sequence goes on from NW_003852466.1 coordinate 4,957,024, forward strand.
GACCATTTAAGTTAAAGGTCTCTCCTCTGTAGCAACTGTAACGTGCATCTGAACCACCTGGGGATCTGAAAGTGTAGGTTGTGATTCAGTAGGTGCAGCGTGGGCCTGAGATTCTGCATGTCTCAGAAACTCCCGGGAGACGCCCATACTCCAGGTCTGCAGGTCCCAGGCAGACTCTCACGGCCACAGCTCCACCCGTTGCCCCCTCCCTAGTCAGTAAACTTTTTGACAGCATATTCTTTTATTTTCCTTCCTACAACTCTAAGCAGAGGTTCGTGATGTCCACGAATAAAGGGTTATCACTGTACCTTATTTTAGTCATTCTATTCTCAGCAATGGATTAGAGCAACCAAGCAGTAATTTAGCCCAAGAGCTACCATGAGTCTGCAAGTGGCCCCCGCCGCTGAGGACCTCCCTGCAGTTCCAGCTCCCTGCCCTCCCTCAGTGGGGTGAGAACTGACATCAGCCCTGGGTGTGCTGGCTCATACCTGTAATCCCAGCATTCAGGGAAGCCGAGGCAGAAGGGTCACTTAAGCTTGGGAGTTTAAGATCAGCCTAAGCAAGAATGAGGCCCTGTTTCTACTAAAAATAGAAAAAATTATCCAGGCATTGTGGCAGGCACCTGTAGTTCCAGCTACTCAGGAGGCTGAGGCAGGAGGATCACTTGAACGCAGAAGTCTGGGGTTGCTGTGAACTGGGCTGACACCATGGCACTTTAGCCTGGACAGAGTGAGACTCTGTCTCAAAAAGGAGAACTTACCATCAACTCTTGGGCCTGGTTCTCAATGTTAGGCAAGGCAGAAATTATGTATTGTGAACACAAATCAAATTTCCCTTCACTTGGACATTTTGAAGCATAAGCATCACTGTCTACTTCCCTAATGCCCTTGATTTTGGACTGTCACCTGCCCCTACTGTAAGTAAGCTTATCTCTGGCCCTTGCCTGAAGTCTCAGGGTTCCAGTATGTGTAGGGTGACCCACGTGTAGGGTGACCAGACAGCACCGATTTTGGCGGGACAGTCCTGCTTTTCAGCAATTTGTCCCACGTCCTGCGGCGTTTTAAAAACGTTCCGATTTTTGGAAAGAATGCATGAACAGGCTGGAGAACAAAAAAGGAATATACGGTTTTCGGCCACCATATGGCTATTTTGCCAGAATATGAGTTTTATATTATGTTTGTTAATTTTATGTTAAACTGTAATAAATAATTGCTGAGAAGTGATTATCGAGAACTGCTTATCAAAGTTTACCTTGTTGTCAGGCCCTGCCCGGTGCCCCTGCTCCGCCCCTATGTCATGCTGTCCCACCTTACAAATGTTAGAATCTGCTCACCCTACCCACGTGTGAAGACATGCTTTGGCCATGACACACTCTGGACTCCGACTTCCAGCCAGTTTCTGATAGCACAAATCCCTCAGGTCAAACACACTTGAACTGCAGGCCCCACTGGTTCCCTCGTTATCAAGTTGACCCCATAAACCTCAGCATTGTCACAATGGAGTGTTGCCTTCTTTCACCCGTGAACAGACTCATGCAACAGGAGCACGACCTGGCTGGGGCAGCCCTGCTATCAGTTCTTCTGTGATTTATTTCATAATAGGGGTCAGTACAAATTTTCCTACTCCTTCCAAGGATTGAAAATCTGCTCTCTGATTATAAAATAATATTCTTATTTGTATTTATTTCTTTTGTGGTTAAATTATTCTTCTTCAACCAATAGATGTTTGTCTTGTGGACAACACCCTCAGCTCCTGTGAGCAAATCAAAGAATACAGCACAGTGATATTTCCTAGAGTATCTGGACATGCTTGCTTGATGAGTGATATTTCCTAGAGTATTTGGACATGCTTGCTTGATGAGTGATATTTCCTAGAGTATTTGGACATGCTTGCTT
>NW_003852466.1:4959889-4972190 GCF_000181295.1 Otolemur garnettii
TACTTTCTAGAGTATTTGGACATGCTTGCTTGATGAGTGATATTTTCTAGAGTATTTGGACATACTTGCTTGATGAGTGATACTTTCTAGAGTATCTGGACATGCTTGCTTGATGAGTGACATTTCCTAGAGGATTTGGACATGCTTGCTTGATAAGTGATATTTCCTAGAGTATTGGACATGCTTGCTTGATGAGTGATATTTCCTAGAGTATTGGACATGCTTGCTTGATGAGTGATATTTCCTAGAGTATCTGGACATTCTTGCTTGATAAGTGATATTTCCTAGAGGATTTGGACATGCTTGCTTGATGAGTGATATTTCCTAGAGTATTTGGACATACTTGCTTGATGAGTGATATTTCCTAGAGTATCTGGACATGCTTGCTTGATACGTTATACTTTCTAGAGTATTTGGACATGCTTGCTTGACAAAAACTTCCATTTCTTCCCTCCTACTTATTTGGTTCCAATGCTACTTTGAAGTAGGTAGATGTGATATCCTAAATAATTGTAACTGATGATTACTTTGCAGAAGCAAGAACACAACTAATATTTATGCTTTCATTAAGATGATGCTAGGTTAACACATACCCATCAAGAACTCAATGTTTCAACCCCGATCATCACCCCATCAGGAATAATATCTCAAAAGGTGTCTGTCACTGTCACTCTTTTTTTTTTTAAACTAAGTTTATTATTATTTCTTTTTATTTTTTATTGTTGCAGTTTGGCCGGGGCTGGGTTTGAACTCACCACCCTCGGTATATGGGGCTAACACCCTATTCACTGAGTCACAGGCACCACTCTGTCACTGTCACTCTGAATAGCAGTCCATCCCTCTGGAAATATAAAATCCTATGGGACAAATTTCCCAATTTTTATTATTATAACAGATTTAAGTACTATCAATTGCTTGGGAAAGTCTTCTGGAAAAGTACATTTAAAAAATAACTGTTATTAATTTTTCTTTTGTAAAACAGGAAATTAATGAGCTGAAAGTCTACTGAAAGGAAGCCTAAATAAATTATTTCCCTGTCTCACAGAAGAATCATTTCCTCATTGCTTGTCACACCGACCCAGTGACTATGCCATGAACTAATGATGACATTATGGGGGATCATTTAGTTACTATAAACACCACAATTCCTATCCTTGGTTTGACTATTGACTATAAACAAAAAAAGGGACCTGAAAAGTAAAGAATGCAGTCCCAAACTGGTCTCATTCATGACTAGTACCGGAGCCACATTAAAAGGAAGTCAGACTGCTTTGACGGGGGATGTTAGCTCTCAGACTGGCGGCTCAGACAGGTAACTGTGTCCTTAAACAAATGAACTTGATGGGAAGTTAAACCAAAGTCCTCTCAAGTCTTTCTTGAGTCCTGTTCACTGTAAATCCTACTTCTCCAATGCATGCATGGTTTTCTATCTGAGTAATCCTCCCTCTGCCCATATTATACCCACTGCTCTCTTTACATGAAAGGATTTGCCTGGCGGGGAAAAACAGCATGTATAGGAATTAAACAGAAGCAATAGAACTGATTCAAACAGCCTACTTAAAATTCATAACAATGAGGAAATAATTTCACATACTTTAGTTCAGATAATTTTAAGACATACACTTAAATTGTTTAAAATTTAAAATCTAAAATGTTAGCATGGGGTTAAAAATTGTTCTGCTATTTCTAACATCCTAGAATACAAGGAATTCCCATCCAGGGAAGGTTAATGCAATGCTTTCTTCTTCTATCAGCCTATAATGTATCCTCATTTTAAACAAGTGTGCTTGTTAAAATATTTTAAACAAGATATTGGATACAGTATCTCTGTCTAGAGTTTCAATTCAATTTTCAGCATATTAAATCAGTGACAGTGTAACCCAGGACAAGCTTTTAATTTAAAAGCAAATCTAGCTCTGACAACCATCTTCGCATTGACATAATGGATGGTCTTTTAAAGCCTATGAAAGGTTGTTCTTATTTGTTAATCACAGGGCCCCAGTTGTGCCTACCCCACTACAGGAAATGGAGAGGATAGTTTTGGCTTCCAAAATCTGTATGGGATATATCTAGAATGAGTGATATGGGACATTTTTAACATTGGTTTCAAACACTTAAATATGTGTCTTAATGAAAATAGTTTTATTTGATTATAACTAAAATTTAGAAAAGCATAAAGTTGCACTGAATATATAAGCATAAGTTTCTCTCTTCACGTACAACTAACACCAGGCCCTGAGACTTACACACTAACTAATATTGTCAATTCTGGAAAGTCCTTTTTAGATTCTCTTTGACTTACATTAAACAGAGAAAGGCTGAAATATCAGTCTTAAAGGAAGACTAGACTTCTAGAATCTAGAGCAAGGGTCCTCAGACTTTTTAAACAGGGGGTCAGCTCACTATCCCTCAGATCGTTGGAGGGCCGGACCATGAGCCCTGGAACGAGTCGGCTGCTAAGCAGGACAGGCAGCGGCGGCAAAAACACCCAGCGGGCCAGATAAATGTCCTCAGCGGGCTGCATGTGGCCCGCGGGCCGTAGTTTGAGGACACCTGATCTAGAGTATACACTTCCAGTACTGGGCAAGGAAAAAGCATGTATAATTAGAGTACAATCAGAAGTTTAGACTTGGGAAATTATTTTTTAATGATCGTATCATACAGACAGAAACTATCACCCAGAAGGAGGAACCCAAAAGAAGCTGTAAACTTTGTGGGGCCCCAGGAGCTCAGCGGTGTCATACACACACACAGGCGCTTAGAGCCCAGAGCAGCTTGCTGACCTGCCTGGGATCTGCAGCTCTCAGGAACCAAGTCGCCTCTACTCACACCCCACGTAGCTCAACTCCCCAAAGACAGATCTGCCTCTTGCTCCATCACTGACATTCTGACTATGACCCCCACTCTGTATTTCAGGGCTAGTGAAGCTCGAGTGGGGTCAGACCAGCACAGGGGGGTTTCTGGACTGATTTCATTTCATTTTCACCTTTCCCTGGTTCCTCTTACAATCAGCAATCTGCACTAGCTCTGTACATATGCTAGACGTGGAATTAGTTCTTTATTATGATAAGAATTATAGTGATGATGGTGGTGGTAGTAGTGACAACGGAGACAGGAAACTTTCTCTGAGTAGACAGAGCACAGAAAAATACCCCAAATCTCTCCATATATGTCTTCTCAGACAGTCAAATGTAGGTAAGAATTCATTGAAAAATGCCTGTCCAAAAGCCTCCTCACTCTGACTATTCTATCAGCAAGAACAGAAATGCAAGCCTGTGCTTCCAGACACATTTTTCCCAGAGGGTGATTAGTACTTCCTGAAATTTAGTTCTACTTCCCTAAGATGCTAGGAATCTAAAAAAGTTCTGGGTGACCGTTCCTATCATTTCTAGATAACATTGCACCTTTTCTGATTCACTGTACCACTGACACCCATCAAAACAACCAAGCAGCAAGTATAGCTGCACTTTCACAAAGGGGAAAGACGACACCTGTGTTTTATTCACAGCTCAGGAGATGTTCACTGAGGACGTTTTCTTATACGTGTGACACCCACGGCCATTAGAGTTCCTTTGTGAGGACTTTCCCATGGTTTTTCTGCCAGGCCAGCCATGCGGTCAGTTACCAAAGATACCATCTCATTGTTGGAATAAGGTCAGTTGTTATTGGTGGTCAGAATCATGCAATGCCATTGAAGAAAACATCTCCCACTGAGAATTACTGAATGTGATTTTCCCTCAACTTCAACAACACATTATTTCACAAGATCACACAAGATTAACATTTCCTCCCAACTAGCACCATAGTAAATCTTAGGTGTGATAATACATAGGAATAATAAATCCAGATCTAATTTCTAGTCTTGCTGCTTGTTAGTCTTGTTAGTATAACATACACATTTCTAAAGTAAAAACAAAAAATATTTAACTGATTAGCCAGTAATTTAATTTAATATTAAACCGAATAGTAAGTCTGTGTAAAGGAGGATCATCCCATTATTTGTCACATAGTGCTTGTTGTTATTTAAATTCATAGGTAGACTATGAATTTCATTCAAACTGTAACATACAGAACATAGTAGCAAGTTGTGTTATTGGATATCTAATCACTAAGGAATTTTTGGTAAGTGATTGAGCAGAGACTTTCAAAGCTATTGCCCCAAGGATCCATGGACAATGCTCCAAATTGACAGCATACATCAGCATAGATGCTACATTCAAATGCTCAGTTAAGGTACTCTGGAATTTTGATGGGGAGTAATAACTATAAAGAAATTTTCACCCTTGTGAAACAAACAGTTCATAGCTCAAGTGAATAGAAACAATTTACAACCTTTTTAGTAGTATTGCAAAGATACTACATACACCAGATAGATTTGTGCATAAATTACTCCAATTCATACAGAAGCCCAAGTAAATGCATAAAGAGCTGTGTGACTGTTTGTGGCTTTATACTTGTCAGCTAACTCAGAGATTTAAATACCAAATCCAGCCACTGGGGGTGTTGTGTGGATTTCTGAGGCCCCAGGGAGGATACTGGGTCTGTAACACAGTAAGTATATTTTGAAGTAGCACAGCAGCAGTATTGCTACAATGCATTCTGCTGCTTTCATCCATGAAAAAGCAAAGGTTAGTCCATTGTGTTAGGAGCAGACCTTCATGATTCAAATCTCAGGGATACAGGATCTTCCAGTACAATTCTCTGTATAATAGTTTAGATACCTCCACCAATCTCTGCCTAGTGTTTTAAACTACGCTTAGACCTGCCAATGATGGGTACCTCATTCCCTGTAAGGAATCTTAGTTGATCTGTGAATACCTTCGATTAGTTAAAAGATCTTATCCCAGTTCAAAATCTCTTCCCAGAAGTCTCATCCACTCTGTCACAGAGGGCCTGTGCAAAAGTCCCCTGCCTCTTCCACATGACATCCTTCAGCACCTAGCAGAGAGCTCTCAGGTTTTCACCTTGCTCTTCTTCCTAACCATCCTCAGTCCCATCAACCATTTTTCATGTTGCCTCCCCCACCCCCCCGCCACGCCGCCATACCAGTATTGAATAGTAGCCTAAAACCTGTCCAGAACTAAGAGACCTAAAGAGAAATACATTGAAAATCCTGTTTCAATTCCCACACATTCAAAACAGAAGTGTTACCTCTAAGATCATTCTGAGGATTAACTAGGAAAGAGAAAATATGGAAATCCTCTGGAAAAATTAAAATGGTGCAGAAATATAAGTAATATGCTTTTACAGAGCAGAAGACCTGAATTTCAGTAAGGTAAACACCATCATATTCTAAGGAAAACCTTCAAAAAACAACTCCAAATGCTCTCAGTTCTTTGAGGAATCTCCACCCTATTGTCCATAGAGGTTGTACTAGTTTGCAGCCCACCAGCAGCCCTTTCTCTCCACATCCTTGCTGGCGTCTGTTGCTTTGGAACTTTTTTTTTTTTTTTTGCAGTTTTTGGCCGGGGCTGGCGCCTTACTCCTTTGAGCCATAGGAGCCGCCTACTTTGAGACTTTTTGATCCTACCATTTGATCCAGCAATCCCATTGCTAGACATTTACCCAAAGGAAAAGAAAAAGACATTTTATTAAAAAGTCACTTGCACTTGAATAGCAGCACAATTGCAATTCCTAATTGCAAACATGTAGAACACAAGTGCCCATTAACACATGAATTTTATTAATAAAAATGGTATGTGTATACCATGAAATACTACTTGGCCATGAAAAAATGGGGATCTAGTATCTCTTGTAACAACCTGAATGGAACTGGAGACCATTCTCCCAAGTGAAACATTGCATCAAATGGAAAAACCAGCACCACATGTACTCGATACTAAATTGGAACTAGTTGATCAACACTTACCTGCACATGTTGAAGCAAATTTCAACCAAATTCAAGGGGTAGGGTTAGGAGAGGATGGGTTAATTCACACCTAATAGGTACACTGTATACTTTTTGGGTGAAGAGTACACTTATAACTATGACTTAAAATATATAAAACCAAACTATGTAACCAAAATATACCCATAATATTCTGAAATTAAAAAAATAAAAATCTCAAAATAAATTTTTGGTAATAATTTACTTTAGTAGAAATAAAATTTAAAATTTAAACTAATCTAAAAATGGTTGTCATTTTATCTGACCCAATAACACCCAAATTTAAAGCCTATGAAGTCATAAATTTCCATGAATGGTAGAGACTTGATTAAGTCACAGAGGAATAAATGACCTGTCCTCTGAAACTTCAGCTTTCTGCCATTCCTTTTAATAAAAATGTTTTACACTTTTGTTAACAATTCTCACCCTTTATCATCTTTCAATGGCTCCTCCATGTCTTCAGAATAAAATACGAATTATTTTCATACCGTCTCCAAGGGTCCAAAGCAAATATTCCACTTCACTCAAATAGCAGATTTTTCCCATCACTCAAACCTGTGCTCAGACAACCCCTCTTCCAGACAGTGTTACCTAAACCAAGGTGCTTTTAGTTCCTGTTTCTATCATAGCGCTTATTTCCTTCTCATTATTAAAACAGTTTACTTTTTTCTCTTCCTCACTAGACAGTAGATAACTTAAAAAGATGTGTATTTAACTCATTTTGGGATAATTAGTAACTAGCACAGTGCCTTGCACATGTTCCATGCTCAATACATGTTGAATTAATAAAGTAATTAATATACATGAGACAGAACACAAATACACAGAAAAGAGCCATTCAATAAACTCTACAAATGACATTAATCTTCCCCAACTCATATCAGAATTCAAGAACAACTCAGAAGCGATAAAGTACCTTTTTCAATAGCAGAAGGTATAACCTCTATCCTCTCTCTTTTTCTACCCATCCTTATCCCTAGAACCTCTTTATCACTTGCAAATAACTTCTTGCATGCATATTCACGTACATTAAGCAATCTAATCATTAAAACTCTGATGTGATCATGTTCCTCAGCTGGGATTTAATACAACCACCTCAGTATGTCTAAATGGTGTGGTCAGGACCACACTGAACGGGGAGTGCAGGTTCCGGTCAAGTTCCTCTTTCAACCAGTGTGTTGAAACAACCAGTGTGTTCCTGGAAGATCTAACCTGCCTGACGGCCACTCCTTTTCTCACTTTGCCTTTTCCAGGGAAGGCAAATTGTTATTTTTATACATCATTGTCATTATTATCCAACGTGGCATTTGGAGGTAGGCAATTATGCCAGAAAAAGCTTAGATTTTATGATAAGAAGGACCAGGTTTTGAATCCTAGCCACATTACATAATAATTGTGTGACCTTGTGTCAATTCCTTTTTCCCTCTGAGCCAGTTTTCTCACATACACAGATACTAATACTTTTCTGTTAGGTTACTGTGAAACTTAGAAGAGATAAAAAGAATGACAACATTCATAGATTTTTAAAGGCCAAACGAAATTATTATTATTCCTCTTATTTTTCCAAGTTTAAGAACGGCATGCACTTTGTATGTATGCCATATCAGTACAAAAGTATTTAATTGGTGTACCTTCAGAAAAATTATTGGCAACTGTACATTAGCTTATTATAGGCCCTGAGAAGCCCTGTTTAGAGAGATCTGCTTGGTATTACTTCATCTATCATTTCCCAATTTATTTGAACATGGAATACACTCACCACTTTAGGAAATACCCAACAAGACAATTGAGAACAGACTGCATTTTCACCACGTCCTTCCCACCTGACTCTCATTGTAGAGATTCAGAAATAAAACCCCCAAGTAGCCCCCAGAAAATAGTGAAAATACCCCCCCCACTTTACCATCCATTGACTTGCTAATTGCAATGTGAATATTTTCCAGAAAACAAGTAAATGTGTACATACATACACAGGAGGAGAAATTCAGGTAAAATTTTAAAAGAAGATTTTATAAATTCTGAAGGAATAAGACATGGAGGTGTAACTGATCATGGGCATGAGGACTAAAACTGTTCTCACTAGGCATTTGTGATTCCCACTGGCTGAACTGTCCTATTGTAATTTCTAGAATCACATGAAATGAATAAGAAAGAAAAGTACTTTCTCATTCATTCATAGGCATGATTCCTTTAAAGTCCTAACTGTGCTTTTCACATGGTACCAAAGGTTCACTTCATCTTTTCAAAAGGCTCTTTCCCAGCATCTCCTCCTGCAACTTTAAAAGCTGCCATTAATTTTCCATTAGTAAACTTTAATTAAAATGAATATGTATCATTGCTTTCAGCAGTTGCATTTGAAATACATGTATAAATACATGCAAATCTTGTTCACAATGTTTCAAATGGCTATTTCTGAGCAAGTAAACACTTTGATGTTATTTCAAAAGATTTATCTACAGAAAGCTTTAGAATCTAGCTTTTCCCTAAAACAACTAGAATTTCATGGAAATACAAGGAATAGTTACCAGCCTAGCTAAAATCTATTTTATTGATCCCAGAAAGTAGCATGTTAGAACATGAATAATGACCTCTGAGCTTTGAACCACTCAGTACCCTGGTGTTTTACAGTATTTGTGTAGAATGCATTGAAAAGAAAAGCTAGAAGAGGAAGAGGAATGATTCTAATTTAAGGAATCATAGTGGTCTAGGACAATGATCTAATACACTAATCTGAGATGAGTCATATTTCACTAGCTTATTATCAAAGATGCATCTACTCCCCAAAGTTCCATCCAAATGCTCAATGCTCAGAGAAACTGAAACATTACTATTATGCAGCTGACTGTTAAACTCCATCAGTTTTCCTTAATCTTTCTCAATTTCCTATATTAGGCTAAAGTGATTTTAAAAATATATAATGTGCTCTCTCCCCTTCTCCCCGCCTTTCTCCTCTGCCCTCTCTCTCTCTCCTCTTCCCCACTCTCTCCTCATCTCTCTCTCCTCTTTTCTCTCCTCTTTTCTCTTCTCTTATCTCTCCTCCTTGGTGCTGCTCTGCAGCCTCCCTCCCCCACCAATAAAAACCTTTGTACAGGCAAAAAAAAAAAAAATATATATATATATATAATGAGAAAATGAGACTGATTATTCTTCCACCAGATTACACTGGCCTCTCCCAAATATCTTAACCAGAATCCAAAAATAGATTAGAGGGTAATTCAGACTTACATACTAAACACATCATTCTGAAGATGCTGACAAGCATCTGATAATCTTTCCAACGGCAACACTTTCACATGATCATTATCAGAATAAACACTGAAGCTTCTAAGGGAAGTCCTACAGAAATGTTTAACAAAAAGGAGCCAAGCATGACCATCGTTTCTGTGAGGGTTGGGTCAGTTAATTCATTTGTCTGACAGCTGTGGTTTTCTTAGTCACATTCAACCTTAGCTATCTGTCCACTCTCCCCCTTAAAAGCTTTTCTATAAGGCCAGTTGACTATTAATAATAATAATAATAATAAGTAGCTGTGGTCTCTCTGAAACGTTCTCAGGCCTTTATCTTTTTCCAATTATTTCTCACTTTCCACATATTAATTCTTGAGAAAATGAAACATCATTTTTCAACTTAGAAAATGGTTGGTTTAGACAATCTAGTAAACACAACTATAACCAAAATAAATAACTTCTTCAATTCACATTTGATATCAGATTTTTCGTAAAGTATCAGTCTGTAGGATATATGCATAGTTATTCAGTTAATATAATTTAGAAGTGTTTGCATTATTTATATAAATCTAGAAACTTTCAAGACAATTAAAAGTGATTTCCAAATTTTGCATAAAGTTTGAAAAAGTTGATAATAGAGTGTTAAGCTCCATTTAATATGTTATCAGCTTAGAAATGCTAATCATATGCATCCCAGTCACTAAATAACTTCAGAAATTAATGCAAGTATTTAAGTTCTTCATCATGCTTAAAGCATCAAACTATTAGTTTTTCCAATAATCATCCATGAAAAATATAGCTATCACATTTGTCTGGCACTTTGAAACATCCCCTTGAGTCCAAAATACATGTGTCCAACATCAATTCGTCTGATTGCATATCATATATCACTTTCTCAGAAAGCATCTACTGGAAAAAAAAAAAGTTTCCCCATCTGAAAGGTGACTATTAATGGCGATTCTTACCCTGTTTTACAAGGCATTGTCCTAGGAAAGGTTGTGAAGTCGTCATACTTGCTCTTCTCAGTTCAAAACCCTATTGGTCGCCAAAACCAAAAATAAGTTTGTGGTTCTACTTTACAAATTTCTCTGAGTTGTTTTCACATGGGATGTTTTGGCATAGTCAATGACTTATAATGTCTTTTATCACAAAAATAAGTACAATGAAATTGATAAAGAACACTGGTATGGCAGAGTGCAGTCCCATCTTGGGGCACTTTCTAGGAAGTTTCTGCATTTTACTTACACTACATATTTACTAAGTCATTTTAAAACCAAAGAAGCTCTAGGATGTTAGAATCTACATACTTCCATACAAATAACTTTTGTAGACCTAAAATATTGCTTTAAAAATCTACTAAAAACATGTAAAAGTGAAAAGCTCACATTCCTGAGCATACTATTTCATTATATCTCTAGGTGCACGCAGTGACTGATGGAGTGGTGGTGGTTTTCCCCTGCCCAACAAGTTTAGCCTGGTATTCAGGTTTGCAAGTGGAAGTGATCTCTGTGTAAAAACACTTGGTTGATCAGATGAAAGTAGCAAAACAGCCAATGAAGATGCCAAGTATGATTAAAGTTTACACAACACACCACCCCCTCTCCAAAGGTGCTCGGTTATATGAAAAATCAGATCTGGGGATATTGCAAGATAATCAGAATGTGTACTATAAAAGTAAGTCTGGATCCCAAAACGTGTAAAAACGTGTACTCTTGCTTGGAGATTTATATGTATATAAGTCATGTGTCCAAGAAGCTCCTTAGTTTGAGTATAGTACTTTCTTCTCCAGCAGTGATCATTCAAACTAGGGTACTTTGAAACAGCAACAACTCCCATTTAAATAGAATTAGCAATTTTTCTCAGGGGGGACAAAAGACATCGTCCAAATTGCAATACACACCTCAAATTCTACCTAATAATAATAATAATAATAATAGAAGACGTGACAGGAATCATCTCCTACTCACTTTAAAAATATTACTAAAAATGGGGGGGAGGAGGGTTGTAACATATATGAGGGAGAAGCTGGTGGGCAGAGTGGGAAGGGAGAGGGATGAGGGCATCAAAACGTGTCCTTGCCTCGCTTCTCAGTTCCCTCCCACCCTAGGCTGAGACCTCAAATTTAAAAAAATGCAAGCCCCAACTTAAAACAAAAAAAAAAGAACTGAGTGTGGCTAGGGTTACTCCCACAGCAACCCTGAACGATTTCCGTGCGAAAGCAAAGCAGGCTGGCTGTAGCCCCAGCAGCAGCCTCCCTCTCCCCACCCTGATACGGTACCTCCAGATCTGCCCGAGCTGCAGGATGTGGATCAGCGACTGCAGGAGCCAGATGCAGAAGGAGCAGGACGCAGACCTGGGTTTGCCGCTGGCCCGGTTGGCCCCGCTGCTGCTGCTGTTGGCGGCGGCGATGTTGCTCTTGCTGGCGTTGGATGCTTGCCTTTGCGGCGTGGAAGGACGAGCCTCGCCTTCCCCGGCTGCAGACCCACCGCTGACCACTGCCTTGCAATCCGCTCCAGGCTGCTGGCAGCTGGCGGCAGCGGCGGCCGTGGCGCTGTCCTCGGTGCTGAAATCGTGCACGAACCAGCGGAAGCTGAACACTTGCACTGAGAGCGAGCCGAGCACCACGAAGAAGAGTGTGAGCCCAAACCACCAGCGATGGCCGCGCAGGTAGTAGTCCACGGCCAGCCAGATGTCCGTGCCCACGTCCGCGAAGTACACGGCCACGGCGGCCAGGATCCAGAGGCAGTCCCACAGCGAGTAGCGCCGCTGCTCCCTGCCCAGGCGCGGGCCCGGCGCCGCCGCGCCCGCCCCGCTGCCGCCGCCGCCCGGGCCGCCGGCGCCGCCGCCCGAGCCGCCCGAGCCCCCGGAGCCGCCGCTCCCAGAGCAGCAGCAGCAGCAGCGCGAGCAGCCGCCGCCGTCCGGGCAGCAGCCGCCCCCGGCCGCCTCCTCGTCCTCGGCTCCCGACCCCGACGGCAAGCCCGGAGCCAGTCCTTGCACCGAGCCCGAGTGGTCCGAGTTCTGCAGCGGGGTGAACGCCACGTCGCTGCTCTTCTTCATTTTCAACCTCCCGTCTGACTTAGCGGCCATGATGCCTCCAAACCGGAGGAGAGCCCTCCTTTATCTGACACCTTTCCCCGCTGTCTCCTCCTCCCGCCACCTCCTCGCCTCGCCCCGGCTTCCCTCCCCG
>NW_003852466.1:4972416-5004917 GCF_000181295.1 Otolemur garnettii
CCGCCAGCAGCAGGAGCAGCAGCGGCCGGCGCGGCGCTCCCTGGACCTGCACATTCCTCTCCTCCCCTCGCGCGCGCTCCCTCCTCCCGCTTCCTCTCCTCCACCAGCTGACTCCGAGGGAGAGGATGACCTCATCCCTTCTCTTCCAGCTGCCGCCGCTCCCACCCTGGCTCGGGAGGAGGAGGGCCCCGGAGGAGGGGCTGGGAGCGAGAGCCGCGGCGGGTGGGAGGCAGTGGCCCGGGGGGTCCCGGGGGCCGGGAGGGGCGGCCGAGGGGTTAGCAGGGGACAGTCGAGGGCCCCGCTCACGGGATTTCGGAAAACGCTGGGTGGGCTGGAGCGACACTAGGGGAGGGGCAGGAGCGCGCCCAGAGGAGGGGTCTCCGCGTCCAGCCCTCGTGGAGGACTGAGCAGGTTGGGCACGGCCGGGTGTGGCGCGGCGGCGAGGGCTGGAGGGGCGCGGGCCTCTTTGTATTTGGTTCCGAGCCCCGGGTAACAGGACAAGGGCTGGTGTGCGGCTGGACCGGCGAGTGCTGAGAGAACAGGTTCAACTCGGACTGCCGGGCCCCAGAGCAGCAGCGGCAGTGGGCGTGCCCGGCCTCGGAGAGGGGGAGGAAAAGGGCGTGCTAGGCCCGGAGCGCCAAGTGCGAGGCCGCTCGGGCAGCAGAAGGCGGGTGGGTCCGTCGGGAGCCCAGAGTCTGCACCCTCGGGGGAAGACGCGGGCATCCCCAGGGCTCCTGGATGCTCTGGCCGGCGGGGCCGCCCAAGCTCAGGGAGGTTAGGAGGCGCTCGAGCCTTTCGTGGCCCAAGTCCACGCTCCCTGGCTCGTGCTCCAGTGGTGTACTCGGAGGCTGGGAAACGACTAAGCCGGGAGGAGGGGCAGCCAAGCGGGCCAGCCAGCGACCCTCGACCGCGCCTCCCAGCAGGTGGGAAGCCCAGCACCCCAGGCGGCGCGGAGGGGCGCGGCCGGCAGCCGCGGGAAACTGAGTACCCGCCCCGCCCCTGCCCGCGGGCGGGGAGTGGCGGAGCCGGGGACTGGCGCCGCCTCCTCTACTCCAAAACTAGAATTAGCTTCTCTTAAAGCTATAGGGTTTGCAAACTGGCTGTGTGGTCCCCCGACTCCAGAAATGACTGGACTAAATTAAATCTGTGATCTGAGTAGTTCAAGGAGAGTGTAAAGTATGTTGCGATTTGACAAGATTCTTGAAACTCCAGTAAAATATACATCTTCATCTTGTTTTTAATAAGAAAATTTAAGAATTGATTTGTCTCACCAAACTTTTGCAAATGTAAGAGACGGAGAGTGTAATGCTTAAATTATACTGTGACTCACATATTTTAAGACCAGAGGGAAGTGAGGCAACAAGCGTTACAGTGCCACTAAGAGCTCCAGTTGGAATCTTCTAAATCTGGAAGCAAACCACAGCACCTCCAGCCGCCCCCGCTTTCCTGTGGTAGGTGTCAGGTGAGCTGGAGCTAGTGTGGAGTGCCATTCTTAATTAGAAACATTGCCAAGTAGGAGCACTGGAATATCTCTATCCACACGTGGGAATAGCCACCGCACACATCTTGGGATATCAGCTGTTTGGGCACCAGGTTGAACAAAATGTAATTTTTCCCACCTTCTGGATGTTTTGTCCTCCCAGATTGGTGCCCAAGGTCCAGACATACTTGGCCTTTGCCTGACCTTCTGGAAAGAGGGTGATGGGTTCCAGAGCCTATAAATGATTACATAACGATACTACCTATAGTCTGACTGTCCTCTCCGAATCTCATGTTGAAATTTAATCCCCAGTGTTGGAGGTGGGCCCTGGTGGGAAGTGTTTGGGTCATTGGGGTAGACCCTTCATGAATGGCAAGGTGCCCTCCCCACACTAGTGAGTGAGTTCTGCTCTACTGGTTTACACGACAGCTGATTGTTTCTAAGAGCCTGGCCCACGCATACACACACACACACACACCCCTCCTCTCACTTGCCCCTCCAGCCATGTGACACACCTGTACCCCCTTTGCCTTCTACCTTGTTTGGAAGACACCTGAAAACCTCACCAGGAGCCACACTTCTTGGAAAGCCTGCAGAATTGTAAGCCAAATAAACCTCCTTTCTTTATAAATTACTCAGTGTCAAGCATTCCTTTACAGCAATGCAAAATGGACTGAGGCACGTGTCATGCATAAACCCAATATTTCAGCAAAACACGTGGCCAAGTGGTAGCTGTGGGGCAACACAGCACCACTGAGCCACTTAGAATGCCAGGCAAACAGGCTTATTCTTAAGTCCAGCTTTAACATGAGGTCTTCTTGGAGTAGGAAAATCCTTTGGGGGGAAACACCTTGGTTCTATTTCTCCAGAGTCCAAACCTAACATTCCATCTCCAGGGCACTACTGCTGAATTACTCTGTGCCAAACCATTAGGGAGAGGAAGGATCTCTTAGGTAACTGGGTCCTACGGGATAGAGTATATTCTAAGTCAAATGCAATGCCTTAAGTTGCACCAGGCCTGAAGAGCCTTGTGGAGTATGTGAAGCCTGCAGGTCTGTAGCTGACTGAAGGTTCCATGAAAGCAGGATGCTTCTCACCCAGCTGTATCATCCGCACCTAGCACAGACTATGTGCTCCATGTATATTAGTTGAGAGAATACATGAATTTATAGAAAGAATATTCCATGATTGGAAGAATGCTGCATTCTGTGCTAACAAATGTTCCCATGGAAACATAGGAATTATGAGATTTTTCCGGTTAAGTCCTAAAAGAAATAAATAGTAATGTTTTCATTATGAATACATCTATTCAAAACCATTTAAACTTGCTGCCTGAACCGTCTCTGGAAAGTAATAGCAACCCGTAGTTAGTGGAAGGTGTGTGCAAGCAGGAAGTCATCAGACGTGCTTCACATCCAGGCTCTGCTAATTACTAGCCCCATGATCCTGGCAAATTACTTAATACACGGGATTAATATGAGGATTAGATGAGATCATGTATATTACTGGGCTTTGTATACAATATTGTTCTCAAGAGTCTCTAATCCCATAAATCTGGTAATCACATCTCAGGATGTGGATTTTAATATTACCTGCTCTATCATAATCATTGTACTTGCCAAGGCAGATGGACATAGTGGTGAAAGCTCAGAGTCTGGACTCAGAGTTACATGTTATTTAACCTCCCTGGCCCTCATGTTCATCATTTATAAAATGGAGATGATAATGATCTCTAGAATTCACTGGTGTTGCCAGGAACAATTCAAAACTTTGTGCAAACTATAGGTAAACTATTTGATACCACGTCCAGTGCACTCACTACACAGCATCCTGTTCATAATCATCCTGTTTCTTCCAGCTCTCTCATGTGTCCTGACTTAACTCTAAACTTTTATGTTTAGCCAGTCAGTTCTACATAAAATTAAAGTTCCTACTTCAGAATCAGTTGTTTTAATACTGATTCTTGGCCTATCAAAAGTTTAGTCTCTCCTTCAACAATTTTGTCTATTATCCAATTTCAGAGATTTATTCCTATGGTTTATCCTAAACCACATCATAACTCGGTAGCTTTCTGATCTCGATTTCCATCCCCTCCTAACTGAGCTCACTCAGGGACCCTTCCCCACATTCTCTCTCACTTTCACCTCCGCCTACCCTTCCGTGCCCTCACCTTCTTCCACCGTGTACATTTCATGCAAGCATCCTCATCTCTGTTGTCCCTCTTACTTTGACAAAACGCAAGCCCTGGTTAGCCCTGCTCTCCACCTCCTTGTGACCTCCACCTCCTGGGTGACTGATGGTGCCCTTGAAAGCACGAGGCCATGCTGAGCACACTCCTTTGGGCCTTGCCCTTCAGGCTGAAGTGGACCTTCAGACGCGTTGGTGTCACACCCCATCTTTGGACCTTCAGACGTGTTGGTGTCACACCCCATCTTTCTCATAGCTCCTTTTTAGATTATTATGCCTTGTTTCATTTTTCCTTCTCAAACTTAAAACGCTTCCCGCCCCATTCTTAACACTCTGCTGATGACTCTGCTTCCTATTTCACTAAGAAAAATGAAGCCATCGGAACAGAACCCACGCACGCTCGCAGCACCTTCTCTGCCCCACTCCCAGCATTCGTGCCACCACTGGGCTGCCTGCCACTGCGAGGCCAGCCCCTCCACCTGTTGCTGCAATTCCACACTCACTTCCACCGTTCTCAATATCCCCTCTCGTGCCAGATCATCCAGATCAGCACACAAACCCCCTTTCCCATGTTCACTAGTTAAAAAATAAAGCAAAACAAAACTTCTTTTGATTCCAATTCCTTTTCTAGCCATCATTGTATTTCTCTGAAACCTTTTAACAAAAAATTCTTCAATGGCCTCACCTTGTTTTTGCCATTCCTGTTCTTTGATCCTCTCTGGAACAGACTCAAACAAACCAACAACGGCTCCACTGGGCCTGTGACCAAGTTGGTGATGTCTCCACACTACTGAGCGTCCAGTCCTCCCTTTCCTTGAACCCTCAGCAGTTCTTGCCACACCCTTTTCAGTAAATCTGCTCTTCACGTGGCTGTCACTACCTCATACATTCTGGGTTTCCCCCTCTTTTTGCTAATCGTGGACCCTTCCTCATTTCTCCTATGTGCTCAGTCCTCAAACCTTTCTATATTTATTCTTGCTCCCTTGATAATCTCATGAAATATCATGTTTAGCTGGCAACTCTGGTGTTTGTCTCCCCAGGCTGGACACAGATTTATCCCCCAACATCCCAGAATGTACCCAACTGCTTTCTGAACACCTCTACTAGAAACCTAACAGACATCTCAAACCTAAAGTGTCCGAAACCAAGCTCCTCCTCTTCCTTTCCCCAGTCTGCTCCCTGTTCTTCATTTCATTTACTGACAACTCTGTTCTTTCAGTTTCTCAGGCCAAGAAAGGGACAGAGGGGCATCCTTGACCTCTTCTTTCTCTTAGACCCCACATCTAATCTATCAAAAATTACTTTTGGTTCTGCCTTCAAAATACCTTTCTGACCATTTTCTACCATCTTCCCTATCCCACCCTGGTTTGATTCGCAATTATCTCCCATCTGGATTCTTGCCTCCCTCCTGGTCTTCCTGTTTCTATTCCTGCTTTCCTACTATCAACATGGCTGTCAGAGTGATCCTTTTGAAAAACAGGCTGGACCATGCTATTCATCTACTCCCTGAATATGCATCAGGGCTGGACACGTAATTTTGGTGGCCAGCAAAATAAAATTCAGGGCCTCAGCTGGGGGCAGGGGAGCTAATCTCCCTTTTCCCTCTGCTCTGACTCACAGTGGACAAGCAGTTGCTGAGAGCTTGCCGGGGACATGCTCAGTGTCTGGATCCTGGGTGGGGAAGAGGCCCCTGCTCTGTCACTGGCTGAATGCATCTGATGCCGGCAGCCCAAAGACAGGAGGGCTACAGCCTGCCTCACCTCCAAATTTCATAGGGCATGTGCTGGACCCTGATGCTTCCCACTTCTCTGTCCAAACTCCCAGTAGGGCACCAGAAAATCACAGGAATGGAACAGACATGGGAACACAGAGGGAGTGGCTAGACAGGGCAATGAGTGGGCATCTGGGAGCTCATCTTAGGGAGGCAAGGAGGCAGATCTCATGTGAGCTGAGGCTCTGAGCCCTTGGCACATGCTCCATCATCCCACTGGACTTCATTCATAAAACACAAATTAAAAGATAAAAAGAGCCAACTCTAGAGAAACACTAGAAGCTTGAGGCTCTTCTCAACATGAAGTTCTACATACTTGCACTGGTCACACTCCCTGGAGGCTGGCCAGGACTCCCAGTTAGCCAGTATCTTCCCACCTTGGACCACATTAAAAAAAGAGGTTTTGCATGGCTTGCAAGGCTCTGCTTAACCTGATCCCCAGGCAACCAGTTTCCCTCCGGCCTATTCCCTACTGTTCACTTACTCTCTGTCTTCCTGCCAGTAATACTGCTCTCCGTCCTAGTTCTTGACCACACTAGGAAGGCTCCTGCCCCAGGACCTTTGCACGTGGTGTCCTTTCCTTCCGGATGCTATTCTCTAAGTATTCTGAGATTTATTTCATTTTCTTCAAGTCTTATCATCCTTCTTTATCTTATTTTGACTGAGGTCTTCTTCCTCTTTTAAATCAAATAGGGAACACTTCACAAATGTATGTGTCCTCCTAGTTCAGGGGCCACACTGATCCTCTCCGTGTTGTTCCAGTTTTAGTATATGTGCAGAAGGCAAGCACACGTGTCCCTTCCTCTACGGAGACAGCTAGTTCCTACCATTAGGTCACAAAAAGGATGTTTCTCTCTGTTGCCTGCCTACTTAGTGCCCTTGCAATTCTGATTTCCCATCCAAGATTCCACTTCATTTTGTGGAGAAAAAAAAATGAGGGAACAGGACCAGGCACAGTCGCTCATACCTGTAATCGTAGCACTCTGGGAGGCCAAGGCAAGTGCATTGCTTGAGCTCAGGAGTGCGAGACTAACTTGAACAAGAGTGAGAAAAATTAGCCAGGCATCATGGTAGGCACCTGTAGCGCCAGCTACTCAGGAGGCTGAGGCAGGAAGATCACTTGAACCCAGAAGTTCAAGACTGTGAGCTAGGTTGATGCTACCGTACTCTAGCTTGGGCAAAAGGATGAGACTCGGTCTCAAAAAAAAAAAAAAAAAATGAAGGAAGAGGATAACCTCTCCATTCTACAGATGGCTAACACATTTCCCACCAGGGCTTGCGATTCCAATACAGACACGACATGGGAATTTGCATTAATGCTGACATTTGCCCACAAGGTACACACACGTGAGTTTTGGGTGTGGAAAGCAAGGTTTGTTAGGGCCCACCCAGCATGTTGTTTCTATTTTCTTACAATCAAAGTCTAGAGAAGGAATATATGGAATTTTTTAAAGTTAAAAATATAACTTCTGTATTGTTGTTCACTAATAAAAGCTGTATTACTGAAGAAACTGGGTGCTACAGTTTCAGTTTCACTATTAGTGAGACAGTTTCACTAACAACTTAGCCAGTAGTAAATGTCCTACAACCTTTTCTCAAAAGTCCATCCAGAAATCTACCCTGTATCAGATTTTTCACTTAACAATATTGGCCGTAATTCTGAGAAGTTGATAGGCCTTCAGGTCCGATCATTTCAAATTAGTGCAGAAGTACCATATGGGACTATTCTAAGAGTTGGTAGCAATACCTCATGTTGGAGCTATTGGTTCTGGTATAGTGGCTGGCAACCTCCTCCTATGTGCCAGGATACTTTTATCTCAAGAGCTCAGATGTGAGGTGATTTTCTCTCTTTTCCAGACCATGTGGACGACATCCTTGCCTTACTCCAAGACCCATTTTTGGTACTAACTCCTATCCATTCTTCAGATTTCCATTTAAATGAACAGAATAAACACATAGCTTCTTAATGTCATATAAAAATATTGAAATGAAAAGTTTACCATTAAGAAGAAATAAAATTATGTTATCCCCTATATTTTTCCAAAGCAATTGCCTTATTAAGGTCTCATGACACCTTTGCACAAGAACCCACTATTTAAAAAGAGAGAAAAAACCAATAAGACTGGTCATTATCACAATTCTTGTGGGATAAGTTAAGAGAATGTAATGTTTTACTCCCCAGGGCTATTGAAGTATAGACTCTTGAAGTATTGGCCCAGAGTGATGACTCATGTCTATAATTCTCACACTTTGGGAGGCCAAGGCAAGTGGGTTACTTGAGCCCAGGAGTTTAAGACAAGCCTGAACAAGAGCAAGACCCTATCTTTACTGAAAATAGGAAAACTTATCAGGTCTGGTGGTGGGTGCCTGTAGTCTCAATTACTGGGGAGACTGAGGCAAGAGGATTGCTCAAGTCCAAGAGTTTGATGTTGCTGTGAGCTATGATGCCAAGTACTCTACCCAAGATAACAGAATAAGACTCTGTCTCAAAATAAATAAATTAATTAAAGTAAAATAAAATAAAATAAAATAGTGGCAGGTCTGGTTTTGTGTTTGAGAATGCCTAGTCTGGAAGCAGAGTGGAGAATTAAAGAGAACCTTGGGTAAGACCCTTCAGATTAATAGTATTCCACTAACCTCCCATGGATACTTTGTGTCCAGAGCCAATAGTGTCTGGCATATTAACAGACATTTGATAAACACTCTGGGAGAAGTAGCCCGAGACAAACACTCTGCAGCTCTTCTTGGGACCATTACAACTATGACTGTAGCCTTCGAAATGCTGGAGTTCCAGAAGTATGGCAAATACTGAAATACAAAAAATAACAAATCAACAAAGATGACTTTTAAACAAAATTTAGAGCAATGCTAAATTTAAGCTAAATTTAAGCTAAAAAAGCTTAAAGTGTAACAATGAGTTGAAAATGAAGCAATTTAGTGCTAAGTACCAAAAATGGTCATTAGAGGAATTTAGGGGATTGAATTGCCCCAATATTTTCATTTGCAAATTAGCATAGCAATATGAATTAAGTGAAAGAAAATAAAATAGGACACACTTCAGAGTCCAAAATGAAGTGTCTTAAAAGCTGGGAACACAGGTTTAGATTTGACTTCTAAAGAAAGAGGGAGCCCTGGGTCCCTTTCCGTCTTCATAATAACCGTCACCTGGTGAGTGCATTTTGTTTTTGAAGTATGTTAGTGTGAGTCATTTAGGTCTTAAAATGCATTTTCCCACAGGTAGAAAATGGAAAATGGTGATTAAATCCCCAAGTTGGCCTATGGATGAAAACCTGTTTAACCTTGACATAGTCTAAATGTACACGTGCAATAGAAAAGCAGGAATCACCTCATTTCCATACTAACACTTAAGTGATAAATACTATAGCATTGAATGAGGAAAACTTTTAATTTTTATTAGATTCTGGTATTTGAGAGAAAAGTAAGAGATTTAGAAAGTATCTGAGCCCATTCCTAAGGAGCTTACTTCTTCCCAATACCCCCCATGCTGAGCGTGGCCTGCTCATGGTGGAATGAGAGGGTAACTTTCAGTGGAGAAACTTGCCAATGCTCCCCCCCCCCCCCCCCCCCCCCGTTGCCAGGTGTTCAAGGTCAACAGCAACAAGGATAAGCCATGCTAATAGCAGGTATTTCTTGTAGGACGAAATGAGGACACTTGTGTGGTCTCCTTCCCCTAAACCTACAATCCCAGTCTAAACACAGGGGAAAGGAAAAGGAAAGGCACAAGGAGAGAAATCCTACAAAACACCCAACCAGCACTCCTCAAAACTGTTGACGCCCTCAGACCCAAGGGAATTTCGGAGAAACTGTTACATCCAAGATGACCCTAAGGACACCTGATTAAATGTATCGGGGTATCCTGGGTGGACTCCTAGAGCAGACATTAGTGGATAAGCCAATGAGATCTGAGTAAAGCCTTTGGTTTTTACATGTCGTTAACAATGATGTACCAATGTCAAATTCTTAGTTATGATAATGTACCAGACTAATGTTAACGAGTTAATAGTGAGGAGACTGAGTGAGAGGTATATAGGGATTTAGTACCATTTTTGTAGCTTTTCTGTAAATCTAAAACTATTCTAAAATTAAGTGTATTTAAAAACTGAAAAAAAAACTGGTACTATGAAAAGATTAATAAAATCAACCATGCTAAAAGGAAGATTGGTCATGAAAAGGTGAAAACAGAAAGTTACCAATATCAGATGTGTGAGAGAGAACATCATTTCAAATTCTATTGAAATTAAAAAGAGAATAAGACATAGAACTACCGCAGAGCCCAGCAATAGCAGTCTTGGGCACTTATCTAGGAGAAATTAAAGGTTATGTTCACACAAAAAGGAATATTTATGGCCGCTTTGTTCACAATTGCCAAAACCTGAGAACAATCCAGACATCTTTCAATGGGTGAATGGTTAAACAAACAGGAACACCCACACCGCGGACTACTGCTTAGTGATTAAAAGGCACAAACTGTTGACACGTGCAAACGATTTGGGTAAATAACCAGAGAACTTTGCTGAGAGAAAAAAGCCAATCCCAAGACATTCCGTACTGTATGGTTCCCCTTATCTAACATTATTTAAATGACAAAAATAAAGAAATGGAGAAGAGATTAGTGATTGCCAAGGATCAGGGATGGAGGGGTGGCTTTATAAAGACCCCGTGGTGACAGGGGCGTTCTGCCTCTTGACTGTTGACAGGTGACAGGTACATGAAACTACAAGTGTGATAAGCTGCATGTAAGTGAGTCCACATAGAGACTAGAAGGGGAATATTAGAAACAACCTCACCCCAATAAATTCAGCAACTTAGAGAAAAAGGCTCAGAGGGCTTTATACACATAAAGATATCAAAGGAGACCCTACCACTGCTTTTATAAAATTTTGATAATATATTTTATTACATTTAGGCCAATTTATCCAAAATATCTCCATTGTAGGATGCCATCAACATACAAATTTTTGAGATACTTTGCTTTTCATTAGCTAAGATTTTGCCATCTTTATTCACACCACACACACATCAAATGCTCAGTAGCCTTGTGTGGTTGCAGGCTACCATATTTGACAGCGCTGTCCAATTCAAATCCAGAGAGAACAGGAGAGGCCTGCTCTCTGTAGTGGTGGCACACCTATAACTTTATTCTGAGATTTTTAAATTTCAGACCAATGGGATGGCTTTTTCCAATCTCTGTTTTTGTGGTTGGTGAGTAGTAATTACAAACATCCCTTTTCCAGCCTTCTGAGTTCCAAATTGACTAGGAACCAAGTACAAGTTTCACATAGACATAGGTCAAATTATCAGCTTTCGTTAAAAAGAAAAAAAAATTGAAGTACAGTGGATAACGTGTATTCTTTGTGGGTTGACTGTGCACCTCCTAACCCTGTTCCCTAACGCTGGCCTTGGGTGACTTGTCTGCACAGGATGTGTGGGGCAGACTGTGCTCTTCCCCAGCATCCCTCCCTTAGAGACCCAGCATCCCTCCCTTAGAGACCCAGCATCCCTCCCTTAGAGACCGGGCTGGTGAAGCCAGGGCTGCAGGCAGGCCCTGCCAGGAAGAGACACTTTCCATCTTCAACCATCACGTGAACAATTTTGGTTCTCTTTTTAGAAGGAAGAAATTTGGGAAAGTTCTTTCCAGTGTTATTTCACCCCAGGGACAGAAGTGGACAGTCTCCCACCTCTGATAGCATTCGAGGCTGATGGCACGGGTTCTTTATTCTATTTTTACTTCAACACTTTGAGTCTTCCTTTTCTTTGCTGTAGGTATAGCACTAGCATTTTTAACTTAAGGGCTTTGGGGACTTAAAGGGCTAAAAAATAAAAAAAAATTCACATGAGACAGGAGAGAGGAAATAAAAATGGAGGGAGGAAAGATTGAATTTTTGGAAGGAGACAGTTGGAATTTGGAAGAGGCCAATGGAAATGACATAATGTGCTATAATCAAGGGATAAACTTGAAAAACTGAGCGAACTGAGGCAAATGGGAGGGAGTGAGCTCTGCGAGGTGCAGCCAGCCCAGGACTCGGGGTGGATCAGGCGGGTCGGAACCACAGGGGACGCCATGCCTCTGTCCTGGGGCGCTCCGCGGCCGGCAGAGTGAAGAAGGCAAGGCAGGGCTGGTCTGGACCTTGGATGCCATAATTCCAGGGGTTCACACATGTCTGGGAAGGCGGGATAAAGGACAGGATGGGAGAAAACACCGGGTCAGGAACTTGCTCAGGCGGCAGGCCTGTCTACCACGCACAATTAACTTCACAAGAAGGGAAGTACCTAGAGACAAGGGAGTTTTCAAAGCCGTGAATCGCGGGGGTGGAATATAAACCATGGATCTAAGTACTCAAGATGGCCAGTGAAAAACGGGCGTGGTGATCTGAACCACTGTGACACCAGCGTTTCTGGTGTGAGCCAATTCGTTTCCACAGCCGGTGACTCCCACTGTCCTGGCTCCTCCTCCGGGCAGGCTCCCTGCGCACAAAGCCAGTGGAGCCAGCAGCCGTCCAGGTGGCCAGAGCGCCCCGCTGGCTTCCTGAGGCCGGAATCACCCAGGCATCAGGAAGTCTCCCAGAACTGGCCCTCCTCCAGCGGCCGCTGACCTTCCTCCTAATTCAGTCCCCAAGTCCCTGGAGAAAAGAGTATCCTGACCAGCTGAGGTGACTGATGCAGGAAGGAGTAGAAGGCGGCGGGAATGGCAACTCTCTAGTGTTTGTCTAAGAAAACTGGAGGTAATTGAAAAACCCAGTGACTTCACAGTTCAACTTTTCTTCTTCATAAATTAGATGAAGATTAAAATTGTGTTTAATTATTCTGATACAAGGATATGACTAAGCATAAAAATTAAAATGTGCAATGCTAGAATAATTCTCTCGTACTCAAGCTTATACTGTATTTTCAAAAGAAAAAACAAAAACTCATCCAAAACAAACAGAAACACTCAACTCCCAGCCAGAATTACAGCAGGTATTTACTGTTTTAATGTACCTGCTACTCCCAAAAGACTCTACCGTGTGTTACTAATAAATTGTGGATATATGATGAACCATTTGTCAGAAAGGATAAAAGATGTGATAATCTTTCACATAAACAATCTCAGGACAATTTAAATTCAATTGCACTAAATTGAATCATGACATATTTTTTAAGATGATAATAAACAGTCATTATTTAGTAAAATATCCACCAAAATGGGATGCTAGAAAAATCTAAAGGAATTGTGAAAATAGATTAGAAATGTACAGAGGACTAATGTGAATAATTAAGTTAAGTAGCATAAAAAGCCTAGCAAAATAATTACCCTACTCAAATGCAGTTTCTATCTAAATTTACAAAGGTTAGGTGGAATTGTCTACTTCATGTAGGAACAAGACCAAAGAGAAATGCGGTCTTTCATGAAATAACTCTCCAAAGGCAAATTCTAATAACAAATTGGGTTTGAGCATGCTGTGGATACACAATGACTACTGTGTTAGCAACCCTTCCAGTTCAGCCTCCCCAAGAATTAAAAAATCCCTGGAGTTAACTACTGAGCAAATGTCACGTCATGTATTCAACACAAGCGTGTTTTTGCACGGGCAAGTTGTAAATGAAATTGGCACAGGCTTCACTCACAGAGGTTGGTGCTGGTTAAACGGTGGGTGTCACTGATGTCAAGAGCACTAAGGTCAGTTGGACCCTGTTCTTCTAAAAGTTGGATTGGGTTTCTTGCCTTCAGAACTTGGCAAAGTAATATGACTTCTCCAAATTGAGAACATGGAGACATCTACAGGTTTCTATAAGTTGTGAGTTTCAGAGCTACTTCTTGAGAAAGAAGAGAATCAGATCAAAGGAAGTAGGGAGGCAGGGTCAGGACTCGTCCCCACTGCCGTGTGGTCTGGGGTCCACAGAGTCTAGAACCAACAGAGATGAGCTCTATGATTCTGAGTTATGTTCACTCTAGACCCATTTGGTGTTATGTCTGAACCGTGAAAATGTCACTGTTGATAAGCAGGATAAGTTGGAAGTCTTGACTCTTCCTGACTGTACCAAAGGATCATCGCCACATCATCCTTGAGGACAGTTACGTGTGCAATTGTGTTGAATTATGGGCAGAGAGGACATAATCTTCACTCAGAAACACTTCGTCACTCACCCCTGATTAGCTAGCTGCTAATCAGAGTCCCCAGGGAATCAGGACTGAATTCCTGCTTGTTGCAGACCAGTGGGAGGATGTGTCAACTCTTAAAGCAGGACTTGGTTCTGATTATGCTTTGTGCTTTTCAAATCAGTAAATTAGTCAGGTGAAACCAATGAGTAAAATGAATTTGTATTCTGAGGATTTAAAAACAAAACCCTTAGCCACACTCCTAAGCCTGTTATACCGAAGGTGTTCAGCGGGTGTTCCTTGAAGGTGTCTACACTGGGTTACTGACATAGTTCACTAGGAGGAAACGCTTAACTGTGTTTATCCTTTTTATATCAGTAGCAGCTCTAATATACCCAAAATAGATGTATTCAAGTGTGTACTGGGGAGGGGGTGGGAGAGGGGAGGGGAGAAGGGCAGATGGGTGGTGGGAGGGTGACTGGAAAGATCATCTATATGGTCTGTCTAACAAGGGTACAAGTGAACTTTTCTAGAATTAGGGTATAAATGTTTTAACACAATAACTAAGTAAATGACACAAAGTCTATGTTAACCAGTTTGATGAAAATATTTCAAATTGTATATGAAAACACTACACTTTACCCCATGTTTGCATTAATGTATACAGCTATCATTTAATAATAATTAAAAAAATAAAAAAAGAAAGACTGAAATGAACAGAATTCATCGCCTTGTTGTCTCCTTCCTACCAATGAAGTTTTTAAGACAAGAGGATAATGTTCCCGCACAGTAACGGTGGTCAGAGGAGACAGAACCAAACCTATTAGGATTAATTTAATAGATATTTGTGAATATAAAAATCTTTTTATTTCCTTACAGGTCTTTTTAACTTAATGACTTCAAAATCTCCTTACTATTTGTTTCTTGACTTAAATGAACTCTTCAGAGTTTCTATTTACCAAAAACCCCTCATAATTAAACATAGGCCTGTAGTCTCTATATCTATACATCTGTTCCTCTATTCATCTATCTACTTATCTATCCAGAATCTCCTATATAAACTATCCATAAAACCTGTTAAAAAGAGAAAAAAACTCTTTGTTAAAATGGGATACCCCAGTCTTCAGTTATACTTTCTGTTCTCTTTTCAAACAAAATCTTTCTAGTTATTCATTCAGTTGATTTTCCCAATGATCCATTCATATAAGCTACTTGGACTTTACTCTCCAAAAGCCTGTAACTATAGAATCTAATATTAGAGAGGGAAGTTACCACCATCACTACGTGAGCACAGTAAAATCAATGTAGTTGGGGTGCATTTGAAGACTGAAATATACGTCCATGTTGATCCACCAGACATGAGTGCAGTAAACAGAGACCAAGTGAGATGAAGGGTAAATTCTCTGCCCCCAATAGACAATGCAGCACTAAAGGGAAATGTTTTTATCAGTAGTGGAAAATAAATAGGTTCAGCAGGGCTTATTGACAAATGAAAATCAAATGTGGCATAAACAAGAATTAATATTGCACACAATTAATGAGAAGCCCCATGATGAGACAAGGCACACGGGGGACCACAAAGTGGGTTAGTATAATGCACACTGATTCCAAGGAACTAGACTGTACTCCTGGGATTAGAATTAAAATCCACCCTAGTCTGTGCTATCATAGTACAAAAGGAAATTATATTTCTGAGGGGCTAATTTTACAACATTATTTATCTACTTAGATCCTATCAAAAATGGCTTGCATTATTACTTGTGATATTACACAGAGAAACGGAAATCAGCTTCCACGAAGTCCCAGTGGGTTTTTGTTGGGAGAAAGGTCATAGACTACAGGAGATGATCAATCAATATCTATTTCTGAATCTGATTGTTAAAAGCAAGAAAAGGTTTTCATCTCAATTCTGAAATTATTATCACAACATATAGCATATTTAATGAAGCCAATGATTGTCGTGAAAACACACCAGGGCCAACGCTTGGTCTATAGAGAAAAATCAACAAAGTTTGGGCAACATCAGGGCCTGGGTCTGATATTTGAAAGTTCCCATGTGTATGTAAAACTAAGACTTTTCAGGTATATTTTTCTAGTTAATTTTCTCCAACCTCTACACTTTTTATTTCGGATCATAGCAAGAGGCAGATGCCAAATCTTATGAGAAAGGCTGTTCACAGGGTATTTCTAGCGTGTCTGAAAATAGGAAGTGCTAGAAATTTCATAGGAAAGTCAGTTCATCAGCTCTTGTTAGCTTTCTGGTTCAATTTTATAGACAGAATGGATTTGGATAATTAAAACCTCGTAAAAACAACATCATAGTTATTACCAAAGATAGTGACAATGAATGTGAGGACTCAGTGAAGTCTAATAAAAGACCACTGGGTCATGGATCAAGAAACCAGGTATTTCCTTCCAGCTCTAATTGCCATGAGACTCTGAACAAAACACTTAAGCTCCTTTAGCTCAATTTTGTAATCTATAGATTGAGGAGGTTACACCAAATCAACAGTTTACATATTTAACTGTGTAATAGTTTTTCAACATAAATATGCAGATATCAAATAATAAAAATACATAAAAATGGAAATGCTCTTTTCAAAGAAAGGGTGTTGTCATATAGTATGTGCTTAATAAATTCCAACTGAAGTCAGGCATGATGAATCATACCTGTAATCCAGGACACTGGGAGACCAAACCCAGAGGATCACTTGAAGCCAAGGGTTTGAGACCAGCCAGGGCAATAATGAGACCTCATCTCTACAAAATAAAAATAAAATAAAATAAAATAAATGGCCAGGTGTAGTAGCATGCACCTGTAGTCTTGATACTCAGGAGGCTGAAGCAAGAAGATAGCTCAAAGGTCAGGAACTTGAGACGGCAGCGAGCTGTGGTGATGCCGTTCTACTATAGCCTGGAAAACTAAGTGAGACCGTATCTCGGAAGACAAGTGAGTAAATAAATAAGTAAATACTAATTGAATGAATAAATCTCAAACTCCTTTAAGAGGCAGACAAGGAACTCCACAGAACACCTTGGCCAAGTTATTTTGGAAATTTTTAATAATGAGCTAAGGCCTTTCTGACCTAGACAAATCCAAAGAGAAAGGGAGAAGGCCTTAGAAGACAACCACCTGCATGGAGCAGGTGTACGACTCTTGTTTGGACATTTGGAAAGTTGTTTTGGTTATCACACTTTGGTTGTGGAAAATAGAAAATATGATGCAAACTGGTTTAAGAAAAACTGGTAACATTTTGATCAGTGTGACTACATAATGATAGATCTAACTCAGGAGAGGTTTAACCCAGAGGTTCCCGGGTTGTTGGGCTTGGGCTTTCTTCTGTTAAGATTCCCCAGGCATGTCATCATCATCTCCAGGGCCACTCTCTCGCTACCGCAGCTCAGACCTCAAGTCTGTTGCACATCATCAGTAACAGGAGTTCTCTTTTCTGAGAGCCTTCAAAGAAGAAAGAAGTAGCTTCTTTTCCAGAACCTCCCAGTGAGTATCTAAGTCTCATTGGCCTAATTTGCAACACATGTCCAATGGTGACGAATTCAGAAGGGTGGAACACAGACATTGGGCTAAGCCAAAGTCACCCTTCCAGCTGGAAATGAGGTCAAAGTGCAAGGGAGAACTTACGGAAAGAAAAGAAAAGCCACAAGCTTATGTCCAGTTCAGCTATTAGTGTCATTAATTTAATGCATTGCTGTGTTTCTCCATATAGATTTAGTGAAAAACTCTCTGGAGAAAAAAGAGCATGTCCACATTTGCTCACCAATCTCTCATATCCTCTTATTAAACGCCACAAGCACAATGAACTACCTAGGTGGAAGGACAATGTCATAGCAAAGAGTCGAATGTCAGCTGGCTGGAGTACACACAGGCTGGCAAACTCAGAGCGTGCCCTCATTAGCTCTTCATGTACACATCACCCTCGCGAGACTCCTTCATATTGCCTGTGAACGGATCACATTTTAGAGAGCTTTAAACTCTATGATTTTTTATTTTATTTTATTTTTTTTAAGAGATAGAGTCTCACTTTGTCACCCTCAGTAGAGTGCTGTGGCATCACACAGCTCACAGAAACCTCCAGCTCTTGGGCTTAGGCGATTCCCTTGCCTCAGCCTCCTCAGTAGCTGGGACTACAGGCACCTGCCACAACGCCCAGCTTTATTTTTGTTGCAGTTTTTGCCCAGGGATGGGTTTGAACCCACCACCCTCAGTATACAGGGCCGGCGCCCTACTAAACTCTGTAATGTTATTTGTGTATTGTTTGACATTCTTCATAAATAATTATGGTGCTCTTATAATTTCATGTGAAGTAATCTGGGAAATAAAATCAGTGTTTACTGGAGAAAGAAAAGAAGTACATGAAGAATAATCACTGGGAAAAAAAACCAAAAACAGATTCATGGGCAAAGGTTCATGACAAGGAGTTTACTGTGTTCACATCAGCCGCCTCTGTCGGGGAGAAAGAAACCCTTGCTTTCCACAGGTAGAGCCCAATATGAGTCCAAGAGGCAGTCAGCAAATATGTTCCCTAATTGTAAGGACTGATCCTCACTTCATCCAAAACCCAGTTATCCCGCTCATGTCTTGAAGATGAACTAAATGCTACTCAAATGATTCCTCCTGCACACTGGAAAGTCCTTGGCTGTCATCTAAGACGGGACCCAAAACACACATCCAGGAGATACCCGTTGAAATCCTGCTTTGTGCTCCCAGGATTATTAGTTGCTATGAAAGGCTAGAAGAGAAAGATGTGAGATTAGGGGGAATAATTTTATTTATTTTTATTTTTCAGAAATATTAGTTGTTCAATATTAAATTCTGAAGCAGGAATAACTAGCTCCTTAGATATCACTTGGACTCATTATGTAGGTGAATGGC
Source organism: Otolemur garnettii (assembly GCF_000181295.1). Lineage (NCBI taxonomy): Eukaryota > Metazoa > Chordata > Mammalia > Primates > Galagidae > Otolemur > Otolemur garnettii. Next base: position 4,990,844 of record NW_003852466.1, read on the forward strand.
AGGTGCCTACTGGGGGATGTGGAAATAGTTATTAAACATCCAGTATCAGTGTCCCTTTCTTTGAAAGTATAGGTCGGACAGCAGATACGCCCTTGCAGTGGGGCCACATCCCGAGAAGCCCATTCTAAATTGAAAATGTCATTAAACCAAAAACGAATTTACCGCAACTAACCTACCAAGTGTCATAACTTAGTTTAACACAAACGTGTTCAGAACATTTGGCCTGCGAGGGAGGGGGGACAAAGTCACCTGGCAGCACAATCCCCGGCAGAGCATGGGCTGTTCCTGGTCCTGATCGGGGGCTGCGGCCACTGCCCAGCGCGGTGCACTTGCTGCAGGATGGCCTGGTTTTTGCACCAGCTCAAAGTCAAACTGTCAAACCATGGTTAGGTGGGACTGACTGTAGCGAGGAAGGAAGCAGAGGCTTGACCTGTGTGGGAGCACAGTGCCAAAAGCCCGCGGGGAGCAGAATACTAAAGAGAGGGACGAGGTCCTCCGTGTCCCTGGAGGACTACAATGCGCTGGTGTTGGCGGCCTCCTCCCTACCGAGCGACTGGCAGGCGAAGACCCAGCGACAATCCCCCTCAGCCTTCAGATGAGAGAGCTCTGATAAGCGGCGTTTTGGCATTCTGACCTGAAAGGAATTTTAAAGCCTTGCTAAGGCTTGTTAAAGAGAGACTCCAGCCTATTTTGAGTGACTAAAATCCTGCCGGATTCAATGTTCCAAGTCTCGCTGAGAAGCGCTCCACTTCCATCTGTGCGGCACATCACGAGGGGTCTGTAGCTGGCATCCAGCGAGGGAGGGAGGGAGCGCAGGCGAGGAAGGAGCCACAGCTCTCCCTCTAAGCCTCAGTTTCCTCACCTGTGTAGTGGAGCTATCAATAGTAGTTTTAAAATGAAATGTGGGTGACACGTCTATGGTGCAGAGAAGGCGCTCGGATACACTGCTCCCACCTTCCCCCGTCCTGCCTGTCTATCCTTCGTACACAGATTATTTTCTGATTTTCCTCTGGCCTGGGTGAGACAATTGAGAAGTAAAGCTGAAGATAAGAGCCCAGGTGAGAGATTTCTTATTTCATTTTTTTGGATAGATTATTTGGATATTTCAGGACAAGAGAAAATCCCTGCTTTATGTTTCTTACAAATGAGATGGTTCTTGAACTATAGGCACTTCCTGGTCATAAACCTTTCCCACGACAGTGGATGAGGCTGTGTGGGCCACTCTGGAGCCCGGATAATAGCTGAATACCTGGGGGAAGGTGGTGGGTTTGAACAGCTGTGCTTATTTTTCTATGCAGAACATGTTACTGGGAAAATTTAAATTGAGCAACACTATAAATAAGATCCCCTTCAGTGCTGGAGTCTCCATGTGAATTCCCGAGTCATCGGGTGCCAGGCCTCTCAGAAGTTATATTGACTCTTGCAGGAAAGAGATTCTGCAATGGTGGTAGATGATCACTCCAAAACTATCTTTATGTTAACTGTGTTTCTTATTTTATTTGGATTTCATCCAATGTTACAGATTACCTGTTTATGCCCAGTCCCTAAGTTCGTATGTTGGATCCCTACCCCAAGTATGACATGTTTGGAGGTAGAAACTGTGGGAGGTGCTAGGGTTAGATGAAGTAGTAAGGACGCCTGGGTCTAACAGACCAGTGCCCTTACAAGACGTGTTGCCGGGGAGCTCTTCCTCCCTCCGCCTTCATGTCCATGCAGCAGGGAAGGGCCATGTGAGGACAGTGAGAAGGCAGGAAGAGAGCCCTCACCAGGAAGTGAATCGGCTGGCACCTTGGTCTTCGACTTCCTTAGCCTCCAGAACTGTGAGAAAGAAATTTCCATTGTTTAAGGCTCCCAGTCTGTGGTATTTTGTTATAGAAACCTAAGCAGACTAATTGCAGCCTATGTATTTTAAGACATGATAGTAATAGAAAAATCTCACTTTCTAAAGTGTTTGCTATAAAATTTGGTCTGTTCTGTTTCTTGGGAATTTATACCCACCAGTTGTTGAGGTCTGTGAGACCCAAATCCTCAGCTAACATTAAAGACCTTCTATGACCTGATCCCAGATGACTTTTCTCCCTCTTTCCCCTCTGTGTTCCAGGTAACCAGAGCTGCTCTCTCTTCCCACAGATCAGGGCGGGCAGCCCTGTGCCCATCTGCCCACACTGTGCTCTCCAGCAGCCATGCTATTCTCCTGTGCCAACAATGCCAAGCCTACCTCTTCTCAAGCGCTCTTTCATGAGGCCCCTCTGCAGTTTTTCTGCAGTCTAGACTAATCTCTATCCAAAGGTTAGAAAGGAAAGCATGTTGGTTTTGGAGTCAGCTATGCAGGTTATATCTCACTTCTACCTTTTCTAGTATATCCTTTGATGACAAGTTAATCTATCTATAAAAATGAGAATAATAATATCTAGCTTGGAAAGAAGATAGAAATGTGAGTGATGTGTTTTTCATGTGGTGGGCACAGCACTGGGCAGTTAGCAGGGAGGGCTCCACAAAAAAAAAAAAAAAATATATATATATTTATATATATTTATTTATATATATTATATATTATTTATATATATTATATATAATTTATATATATTTATATTTATATATATATTTCTACACTTTCTTCCATTCAGATCTTGACAAAACACATTTCGAGTGGCTGCCATCTCCTTCGCACACTCCTTTGTAAAAGAATCTCAACCTACAAGGAGTAGCTAGCAGAGGCTGTGGTACCTACCCCCCCAACTCTACAAAAATAAATAAAACCTCCAAAACTCCTACTAGAGAAGGACTCTGAACTAAGAGACAGAGGAAAGCAGAGAGAGAGACTTGAGTGGATTTATCAGCTGAGTTGGGGCTGAGTGAAGGTTACCAAGCGACATGTTCCCCAATGTCACAAGGCAGCAGAGAGTCAGAAGGGGCTGGAAGACGAGGAAGGAGCAAACACAGAGAGAAGCAGAGGCTGAGATGCAGCAGATGCAAGCTGATCTCTGAAACCAACTTAGGGGAGGAAAGGAAAAAATCTCTTCACCTTCCGATCCATCTTAGGTCCCCTAACTAGAGTCCTGTAAATCATACTGGCCAAAGACAGATTGACAAGAGGAAACAAACACAATTTACCAACATGTGCGTTGTGCATGAGCTACATGGAACACCCAGAGAGGACTAATGGAAAGGGGCATTTAGAGTTTAGGGTTGGTCAGGCACGGTGACTCACGGTGGCTCATCCCAGCACTGCGGTAAGCCCAGGAGGGAGTCACAGGTCCCTAAGACCCTCAAGCTGTCCAGTGGACTTGGCTGGTCACTCAGCAGAACTAGCAAGTTCAGCAGAGTCAAAGCGAAAGCAAAGTATGTGAGAAACAAAGCAGCCAGAACTCTAGTACGGCACAAAAGAGTACAGTTTACTTAAAGTCAAGCAGAGATTAGCAGAGATTCTAATCCAGAGGGATTAGAAAAGGGTCTGTCTCATGAGTGAGAGGAGACCTTGACCCAAAGACAGTTTACCAGTATAAGTATTTCATCCTAGCTTCCCCTGTAAATTGTCTGTAAGGGTTTTTCCCTGAGGTCCTTAGCTATTCTCAGCTATTTCTCATTGGCTACAGGTTACCTTTGTTACCGTATACGCCCGTTCTCTTTTACATGTCAACAATAATTACTACATGCTATTTTCCAGGTATTGTGCGGCGGTAACTAGTGGTCCTGTGATGTTTGTGACCTTTGCTGTGTTCACTATGATGTAACTGTGACCATTACTCTTTTGTCACTAGCTACAAACTATATTTTGTGGAAACCAGGTCATACTTGATCAATTGAGTCACGGTTGATCAAGACTGTGACAAACAAACAAACAAAATATACTGTTTTTTGACTTCCTTGTCTAGAAAGCTAGACTTTTCTCCTCCTTCCCTATAATCCCTTTATGTCCCTAATCAGTGGGAGGATTACTAGAGGCCAGGAGTTCAAGACCAGAACTGGCTAGGCATGTCGGCATACCCCTGTAGTCCCAGCTAGTCAGCAGGCCAGGTAGAGCAGGAGATCACTTGGGCCCAGGAGTCTGAGGCTGCAGTGAACCATGACCATGCCACTGCACTCCATCCTGGATGAGACCCTGTCACAAAAAAAGTAAAATTTTTAAAAAATATAATTTGTGCTTATATAGTATTTTAGGCTAAAGGAAAAAGTGTATATGGAGAAGAAACAAGTTATGGGAAGGTGACCAAGAAAAGTTAGGTCAAGCAGAGATTTTGTTTGTCTGTTTTAGAGACCACCTTGCCCAGCCTATTATTAAACTCCTGAGCTCATGGGATCCTCCTTCCTGCCTTGGTCTCCCAAAGTGCTGGGATTGTAACTGCGAGCCTGCCTAACCAACCAAAGTTTTTCGTAGGGTTTGTTATATCGATTTAAGTTGGTAAGAGTGGTTAAGAGTCCTCCTCTTCCTGGTACAGAAAGGGAGATATCTCTACAAATGGAACCGTCCTGTATAAATGTAAAGTTCTCTTACCAAAGGAAAACATTGCTTTTAAAGTTTTTCTTTCCTTTGCTGGTTTTCAATGGCCTATAGCTCAAAATAATTCATCTACTACAGAGGTGTATTTTGGGGTGGCCAATTCTGGCATCCCTCAGTACCAGCTCTTCACTCAGCCATTTGTTTATATAATTATTTCACAAATAGTTAATAAAAACCTACCATGGACCAGTCTAGAGTGAAAAGAGAAAATCAATAAACAGAAAGACATATACGATACTCCCTCCTTGTTTGAGCTTCACTTTCCAAGGTTTTATTTGTTCCCAATCACCTTTGGTTCAAACATACTAAATGGAAAATTCCAGAAATAAACAATTTATAAGTTTTAAACTGTGCGCCATTCTAAGTAGCATGATAAAATTGAGTGCTACCTGTTCCACCCCCCTGGGATGTAAGTCACCCCCTTGTCCAGCGTATCCATGCTGTCTTCACTACCTGCTTGGGAGTTCCTTAGCAGCTGTCTTAGTATCACAGTGCTTGTGTCCAAGTCCCTCTTATTTTACTTAATATTTCCCCTAAGGACAATAGTAGTGGTAATTCAGATATGACAAAGAAAATCTGAAAATTCCTTTCAGTCAAAAAGTAAGTGTTCTCTACTTAACAGGCAAAGAAAAAGCCATAAATGGCCATAAAAACCAAAGGCTCAGGTTGCCGAGGTCTATGGAAAAAAGAAAATGCTCTTCGTGAAAAATGGTGAAGAAGAGAAAGAGAAATTTGTGCTACTTTTGTTTGTCACACCTGAAACTGCAAGAGTTACAGTCACATTGCACGTTAAGTGCTTAGTTAAGAATGAAAAGCATTAAATTGAGGGTAGAAGGCAAGAACAGCCATGTTCTGACCGACAGCAGCATGTGGTACCAGAAAGCAGGGAGCCTGTACAGAGGCTTCAGCAAGAGACCCTCCACAGTGACACCAGGACACATGGCACAAGGAAGGGATGGTTACACAGACTCGGGAATAGGCTTGGACTGAAAATATGAAAATGACTGCCAGTGAGAAGCTGCTGCCACATTTCCAGCAGAGGTGAAGAAGTTGACTAAGGAGGAAGGATATGTGAACTAAAATATAATCTTAAGCTCTCCAGCTGACTGAAGGGACCCCCTCTTGATCAAGGGGGCCCCAGAAAAACCTTACAGCTCAGTTTCTGCCCCTGAGCAGGGAGGTCAGACACACCTGTGAGACAAGGCTTCCACCATACCTGCAGGTCATCATTTATCAGATCCCTGGAGTCTGGGATATGTCCAGTCGCTTGTGTCTGACTAACAGACTCCCTTAGCTTAAAACAGTCCAAGCCTTTAGACAAAGCTTCTCTTTAACCAATTGCAAATCAAAAATCTTTAAACTCATCTATAACTTGTAATCCCTCACTTCAAGATGTCCTGCTTTTTAACACCTTCTATGTATCAACTTATGACTTTACAGGTAATTCCTGTCTCTTTAAAATATGTAAAACCAAACTGAAACCCAACTACAGTGAGACCACTTGCTCAAAGCTTCTCGGGTGTGGTTCTCTACATGGTCACACATATTCAGTTCTTAATAGACCTCTTAAAATTATTTTACAGAGTTTGGGTTCTTTTCCATTCAAAGCAAGTCTTCACCTGTAATGAAACCAGAGTCTTCTGGAAGAAGATGCTTACATCTTTACATTCATAAAAGTACAAAGGAGGCACAAGGGCATAAAACACAGAAGGACAGATCGACTCTGGTACTATGTGCAGTGCTGCAGGGCAGATGATAGAACCAGATGTGGTGCACAGAGCAAGAAGCTCATGTGCTCTCAGAAACAAAAAATTATCTTCTCATGTTCTGGCCACATAATCAGAAAATGATTATGTTCATCACAAACAGCCATCTTCTTGATGGAATAGTTCCACTAATGTTTTTCTCAGAATTGAAAAACTACTTGTAGAAGAAGGCTCAGAATTTAAAGTCCTATTAATTACAGGTAACTCACCTGGCCATCCTAAATCTGATTGTTATGAAAATGAAAATGTCAAGTTGTATTTTTACCACCAGTATAACCTACTGCCTCAGACCAGGGCATCATTTAGTTTGTGAAAGCCATACACACTTGCCTTTATTTAATCTTATACATTCAGTAATTAATGCAGACCCACCATGCAATCCTGAAATCATTCACTATTGCTGGTGCAATAACACTCATCAAAGCTTCCATAGACATATTAACACCAGAAATTGTAAACACTTGCAGAATTTATGGAGTAAAGTCATGAATGATTTCGAAGCCTTCCCAGGGATGCATGGAGAAGTTAGGGAAATCATTCACATAGTGAGAGAAGTTGGTGAATGATTTTCTGACATGCTTGTTGAGTGGAAGAACATATTGAAAGGAGAGTTAACAAACTAGAATTGGAAGAACTTGTCAAGTCATCTACAGAGGAAGATAAAGAAGAAGAAACTGAAGTGGAGCTATCAATGTGGATGTTACCAAAATTTGCTGAAATGTTTTGAATTGCACAGACAATGAAGAACAAAATTACATGATACAATCTGCAAATGGAATACAGAATTAAAGTCACCCATATGATCACTGAGGGATAACAGCCTGTGTAGTAACACTTTGGTGAGTTGAAAGAGACAACTTTGGATTACAGGTTCTTCCAAAAGGTTTTGACAAGCAATTGAGGATCCCCAACCATTGAAATAGTCTTCTCCTGACCCCCAATCATCAGCACCATCATTCCTGGATGGTCCAAGACCACCCGAAGTAGAAGGCCAATAGTAGCCTAATGCTGTGTCACAATGCCGACAACATTTGCCTCCCTTCATCCCATCACTTGGGCATTGTACATTTTATATCCTCACAAAAAGAAGGGCGAGGACAGAACAGTATGATATTTTGAGAGGGAGAGCGAGAGAGAAAGAGACCACATTCACGTAACTCTTATTATAGTGCTATATATTGTTAAACCGTCACTTAACATCATCCATAGGTCTTAGAAACTGTGATTTTAGGTGAAACAAGGTATAGCAAAACCAATTTTACCATAGTCTAATTGATTATCAATAAGAATTACATTTTTACAACATATTTCTGGTCATAAAACATCATCAAACTTCTAAATAAATGTTCAAAACACTTCTAATATTAAACATTAAAATAATTGTGAGCTCTGCATATAGTCAAGAAAGATAACTTAAAACAAGTAAGATAATTATTAATCCAATCTGTGTGTGATGGTAGTTGTCATGGTGGTGGGTTAAATAAAGGAATATTATGTTTGCAAAGTGAAAATTGTATGGAGCATCTCTGGTACCACCAAGTTTAAGGACAACTACAAACATGACTGGCTTGCTGAGTCCTTTTATCCCATGTCATGTGCTTTTGTGCGTTGGATTATTGTAGACTATATATTTTTATCCTACAGTCATTTGTATTCTTTCATTTATTCATTCATTTTCCAGCCCACTTGTTCCAGTTTAGGGCCCCAAGAGGCTACAGCCAATCCTGGCAGCTCAGAGAACAAGGCAGGAACTAGCTCTGAGCACTTCTAATATTGTAGGGCACACTCAAACACACACACACTCACCCAGGGACTGTGTAGACACACCCCTTCACCTAATACACACAGCTCTGGGATGTGGGGGCAACTGGAGGACCTAGAGAAAACCTACCCAGACACGGGGAGAGCCTGTCAACTCCACACAGATAGTGACTCTGGCCAGAATCGGCTTTTTTCTCATTAGCTTTGGATTTAAAAAACTGTCAGTGGAGGATCTACTGTGATTCTTCTGTTTTATTATAACTTACTATTGTTAATCTCTTACTGTACCCAATTTATAAATTAAACTTTATCATACATATGTATATATGAGGAAAACCTCAGGTGTACATGGCTTGGTACTATCTGAGGTTTCAGGCATCCTCTTGGGGTCTTGGAACGTATCCCCCATAGGTAAGGGGAACTTCTTACACATTAGAGATATTGATAAGTGCTATGGGGACAGATGAAGTTGAGTAAGGGGGCTAGAAATAAGGAATGTCATCCACTCTTCTAGGATGGCCTCTGTGCCAGTGGTGTCAAAGGCAAAGTCTACACTCTCAGTTCTCTATTGTGAGTGCCAAGAACAGACATCCTTCAGAGGCGTGTGCCGAGGAGCCCCCCTTTGGTTTGGGAGCACTGAGTGGAGAAGCAGTGAGCCATCCTAACAGCTGGGAAGGAGCAATCCAGGCAGAGGGAGTTCCTGAAAATGCTTTGAAGCAGGGGTGCTCCTGGCATGTCGGCATTACAGCAAGAAGGCCAGGGAAGATGAGACGGAGAGAGCCAAGGGACACAGGGAGGGAAAGTCAGAGAGGGAAAATGGCAGGCGTGGGACATCCAGGGGTAGGAAAGCATTTATCTGGCCTCAGGGTTGTGTTTTGTTTTGTTTTGTTTTGTTTTTCTCTGCAGCATTATAAGACCTCTCTGCTTCCTTCAAAAGAGTTTCATTTGAGCAAGTTTAAATGGACTTTACATCCTCAAGACAAAAAAAAAACTTTCATTGAAACATGTATTTCTTTTAGCAGTGATGACCCCAAATGAATGACTGAGACAAAGATCTCAATCAGTGGAGATTTTTAAGCCAGAGTTTGAGGATGCACCCAGGAAAAACATACTCTGCAGATGTATCTGTGGCTGTTTCCAAAGCAAGATTTGGGAACTTCAATGTTTAAGGGGAGAGGGGAGAGGACATACAGAAAGAAAAAGAGGGGGGTGAGTGGTGAGGCAAATGGTTACACTCAGGATCCTGAGTCCCGAAAACCCATATTTACAAAAGATAAGCTGAATGTTAGAAGAGAGAAAGAAAATGAAGGAAAACTTAATTATGTAGATGGTCCTGGGTAGGTGGAAGAATGATCTTGTCTTGTCTCTGTTCTGTACTTTGGAAGGTAAGTTTGGAATCAGTGTTATTAGTGTGGAATCAGACACAAGATAGTTTTAGGAACTAGGGGTCCTAAACTTTTTAAACAGGAGGCTAGTTCACTGTCCCTCAGACCGTTGGAGGGCTGGACTGTGGGCCCTGGGATAAGTGAGCTGCTAAGCTGGATAGGCAGTGGCGGCAAAAACACCCCAGGGCTGCATGTGGCCTGCAGGTCATTGTTTGAGGACACCTGAGACTTTGCTTGCAGATATGAAGCTGTAGTAGGCAAGTGCTTGCTTCTGGGAGGTCAGCAAGGAATTTCCTTATGAATGAGGTGTGGGACAGTCCTTATAGATGCCAGAGGGATTTGACCTTTCCTGGGGATCTGGCTACTGGATAATGTTAGTAACAGCTGTTCATTTAGAAGTGGGTACAGTGTGACTCAGCCTCCAGGCTTGACCTTTCCTTTTGCATAAGGAGTTGGTGGGTGGTCCTAAGATTTTCATTTTCCTTTTCAGCAAGTTTTAGTTTTGATAATCCTGTGATTAGATCAGTGTCATTCTTTTACTGAGCCTGTATCCTTGAGGGAAGATCTTCACCAGTGGGGTCTGGTTTTGTTTTATTTTCTCTTTGGTGAGAGAGACAAAGCTAGAATTAAGTGTTTGTCTTCCTCAGTCAGTTAGGCCCAGATAACGCCCAAGCAGATTAGGCTGTGGTTAACTAGTTTCCCTGAGGGGGTACCCTTCCTCCAAAGAAGGGGAACATCAGAGAAAAGGGAAGGCAGTTGAAAATCGCATTTAGGGTAATAATTACAAGTTAAATACCTTGATCAATATTAGAAGTGCTTCATAAGGTGATACTTTGAATAACGGGATGTATCAGTTAACATTTAGGGATTTTAAATGGAAAAGGGAATAAACTAAATAAGCAAAAAAAAAAAATTAAGTTTCTAGAAATCCCTAAGATATTCCATCCTCAAGGTTAAAATATGCAAGAGTCACAGAGAAACTTAATTCACTTTATTTCTAAAATGGGCATCATTATTGTTTTCCTTTCTTAGGCTCTCTAAGTAATTAATACTTGTTGCCTTTGAGCAAAGATTTTCTTTTACCAAAAAGTATACTAAGGGTTTTTGTTAAGGAAAAAAAAAAAAAAAAAAAAAAACTGGCTTTCTCCGACTTGTAATCAAGCTGACTGTAACTGTTCTCACCCTAACCCTCACCTACTTCGTCCTTTCTCTCTACGTCTCTTCCTTCTTGTTAACTTTTCTCTCCTCTCTCTCTCTTTTTTTCTTTCTCTAACAGGTCACAGCTTGCCAGCTATTATCACCTTCTGGGACAATCTTTGGTAAAAATGTTTAAAACCTTGGTGACCTAATGAGAACTCTCAGGGCCTTCTCAGGCCCCTGTTCTCACCCATTATGCCATCTGATTAGCAGGACTATATTCAGGCCCATGCTGGGCTCTCGGGAAAATGGCCTTTACAGTGTGGTATAATTAAATAAGAACAAAATCTGAAGTCAGAAAACCAACGTTTGAATCCTGTCTGTGTGACTTACCAGCTGTGTGACCTGATAGAATCATAATCCCACGGGGTGTCATCTTCCTCACCTGAAAACTGGGTATTCATGACATCTAACTCAGTGGGAGATTTGAAGACTAAATAACCTAATACAAAGCTCTTAGCCGAAAGATTTTTGTGCACCTGTATCATGTTGTATACATCACTGTACTATCTGGCTCTTAATTCAAAAGAGCCTAAATTGCCCTAAATTGCTAGTCTTCATTCCTAGCTTGAGAAGCAGAGGGGTGGAAATAATAATAACAATAACATCCTTGATAATACTGGGCCGTCTTCTCATTAAGAGCCTGCTTGTCACCAGGTGCTGTGCTATGTGCTTTAAAAATAATATTTCAATCAATCCTCACAATAATTGAGGCTCAAAAAAGGTAGGATCACAAAATTACTGAATTGTCAAGCTGGGATTTGAATCTGTCTCCTCTGCGTTTTTATAACTCTGTAATAACATAGTTTCCCACAGCCATTGTGTCTTCTGCCAGCAACACCTCAGAAATGTACTTATTGCCCTTTGGCAGGAAAGCTGTACCTGCCCTTGAGTGAAGAACACCTCACGTGCTAGAGAAGATGATTCCTCAGGTGGGGTTGGTCATCAGCAGCAGTCGCCAGGTCTGATGGAGTCCTTCTAGTCTTAGGCTAACCCTGCTGAACAGGCTCCAGCCAAGTCCTCCTTCTCCATCCCGTGAGGCCCTGATGGAGCCATCAGCTAGTGTCCCACCCCAAGCTCTGCCGGGAAGCTGGGCATGGGACCCAATAACCCATCCCTTTGGCAACACATATGCATCCACTGTGGACCTAACTCAATAAGAGCATCCGGAGCCCATTCCCTACACTGACATTTCCATAGAGAAGAGAGAAAAGCTCTTTATATAAATGATGCCCACTTGGGATGTTGTCTGTCTGAGGTTCTATCTTGCCTTCGATCCTGCCAAAATAGAGTAAGTCCATCTTCAGGAATAAAGAACCACACCAACACGTAGAAGAAATTATGGTGGGTGGGGAGGGGACAGAGAGAGAGAGAAAAGCTGATCATCACATTGTTTGAATTGGTAGGTCTGTAACTCCAGCCTTGCCTGAGGACAAAGTCCACCTCTGAGCTTCCTGTGGACACAAACCAACAAATTTCCTTCTGTGGGTTGAGCTAACTTACGTTGAGAGACTGTCTCTTGCAATCAAAAGAATCTTGCTTCAGGTGATTTAATATAGTGAAGAAAGCTAGAAAGCCCAGAGGTAGAAAATGAAAGTATATCAGTAGATTAAGACTATGCAAATTATAAAATGGTCCTATTCCAAGACAAAATACAAATTTGCTTATATATTTATTATGAAGAAGGAATTGAATTTTTTCTCTGGACATTTCTGTAATTTCTACTTTAAAAAAATCCATCCATAAGCCACAGACAAAAATACTAAAATGGCAAAATATTTTAATATGCTGTACGTTCAGACATAGACAAAGATTTCCTGTGCTTTTATTCTTACCACTAGCCTGAGGTTTGTGGAGAAATACTGCCTGAGTAGTATCTATTTGTATTCCAGTACTCCACATGAAAGACTCCAGATCATTTTGGAAAGTTATTTGGGGAGGGGGGAATTGGTTATGAAAACAATCCTCAAAGCCATGAAGGTGAGTTTTGATCTCATTTAAAGTACAGTCCAGGCTTGGCGCCTATAGCTCAACCGGTTAAGGCGCCAGCCACGTACACCTAAGGTGGCAGGTTTGAATCCCCAGCCCGGCCTGCCAAACAACAATGATGGCTGCAACCAATAAATAGCCGGGCATTGTGGCGGGCGCCTGTGGTCCCAGCTACTTGGGAGGCGGAGGCAGGAGACTCGCTTGAGCCCAGGAGTTGGAGGTTGCTGTGAGCTGTAATGCCATGGCACTCTACCCAGGGGGACAGCTTGAGGCTCTGTTTCAAAAAAAAAAAAAAGTACAGTCCAAACAGCAGCTTAGTGAATCACATCAAATTAACAACATGAGGCAATACAAGGCCAATTCTTAAATTTTAATTTTTGCTTCTCCCACTGTGAAATGCTATTAAAGAGGAGCTGCTGGAGCTCAAGGATGGAGATTTTGGTGCTCTGGCCATGGAAGACAATAAAATCCCTTCATGAGAGATTTTATTTTTTTCTGAGAAAAACAGAGATTCCTAATTAGAACAAACTTAATGACGAAGAGTTACTTCATCACCTGCTGGCTTTGCACTGCCTTTACTCACTGAATATATTGGAAACTTTGGTGACTACAAGACCAGAGTTCCAGATTCCCGTTTTGAAGGTTCTACTCCAGCCTTCTCCTCTCAGGACTACTTTGCTGATTCAGACAGCGCAGGGGAAAGGTCAACGAACTCGGTCAAAAGATAACTTTCTTTGTGATCTTGCAGCTACTTCACTGACACGTATAAAATTATAAGGTGTGGTAAGTCATCTATGCTGCCCACTAACTTGTAACTTTCTACTAACGTAAATGTTAATGCTAATCCCAAAGAATGGTGCTGCGTGTTCTCTCCTGTACAGAATAACCTCATTATTCATCAAAATATCAACATAGTTCTGGTTGTTTTCTTGGCCTAAGGGGCCATGACAATCTAGTTGATCTGTGTTCATAAAATATTATAAGAAATATGCTTTTCTACCACTATTATAAAGAGAAATGCTGATGTGTAATCCACTGATTTGACTTATGGCAAAACACATGAGGAAAATGGTAGACTGCAGTACATTTAGGGGCATTTTTAAACACTCACTGAAATACGATTGAGACATAAGGCTTTCTGAACGCTACTGTTTTAGTAAGGACTATTGTATACACAGAAGTTGGTCCATAAAGGTGGATAATATGTCTCTGATATTTATAAATCATGGGCAAAAAAGAATGCCTAAATATTCTACATATTTTTCCCTTGACCATTAAGCTGCTAAGGAAAGGTAAGGACTTCAAAGAAATCTTTATTATAATCCATAATCAGGAAGGGGTGGAGGGTGGATGATAAAAAACTGATCAAAGGGGCAGCACCTGTAGCTCAGAAAAGTAAGGCACCAGCCCCATATGCCGAAGGTGGTGGGTTCAAACTCAGCCCCGGCCAAAAACTGCAAAAAAAAAAAAAAACT
>NW_003852466.1:5005001-5005743 GCF_000181295.1 Otolemur garnettii
GGCAGCACCTGTAGCTCAGAAAAGTAAGGCACCAGCCCCATATGCCGAAGGTGGTGGGTTCAAACTCAGCCCAGGCCAAAAACTGCAAAAAAAAAAAACTGATCAAAGCAAGTCATCTATTAACTTTCCGGTGCTGGCAAGACTCTGTCCAGTTCTGGTACATTCTGCTAACTATGCAGTTGGTAGATTTGTATAGGCTACACATAAAAGTGTTTATGTAAATGAGAATTTTCCATGGTTCAATTAATTTATATTCATTTGTATAATTTGCACATATATTAAATCATTTCTTTCTCATAGCAACCCTGCGATGAATGTAGGCATTATTGTAATTCTTGCCAAACAGATCATTTATCTAAAGGAGAGAGAAGATGAAAAGCTTCTGAAAGTGTGGATAACATTACTGGGGTGAGAGAGTATCAGTGTTTAGTTGGATTTCTCATTCTTAGCCTTCAGTACTGACCTGTTAGGAAAGCATACTTTCTCACTGCCAGGTACTGAATGCAGAGGCTCAATGGCATATATGTCTGCGAAGTGCATGCATTTCATTTATTAGCAAGCATAGCTGGATTAAGATAAAATTGTTGGTTTGGAAAGGTGTTAAGCCTTAAGTGAACAAGTCTAGCTGTGAATGAATTAGGTAGTCAACTTGCATACCTTTTTTATTTCCTCTGGTTAAAGGTTACCCATATTTCTCTGTTCAGAGACATGAGAAGTATGATTGCTTCAGTGTTAGTTTTCT
>NW_003852466.1:5005823-5034490 GCF_000181295.1 Otolemur garnettii
AGGACAACTCTTTGTGAAAGTGGTTTATTCCACTGGAGAAAGAGGGGATCGAAAAGTCAATTAGCATCAGTCTATTTCTTGTCCCACAGAACACCATTTTTATAATAAAATAAATGAAAGAAGCTGCTGTGAGGAGCTTAGCTCTAAACATGGGATCAGAGCCTTGTATGGGAACTCCCATGAGTTGAGACTTTTCATTCTGTTTTATCAGAGTGCATATATGTCCTATTTCAGGAAGAGTAAAACAGTCATTTACAAAAGAAAGTCAATCTGTATTCTAAGCATTTTAATAAAAAGTTAAAACAAACAAACAAACAAAAAAAAAGCTTCTGAAGACAGTGAGCTCACACAGGGAAGACCTGATGATGAGCTCAGGCCACAAGTTCCAATGCCACCTGCAAGGCTGTACCGCAGGACATCACCATGAAGAGGAGGGAGAGGATTTACTTGGGAGGCTCCTTGCATTTATTTCCATTAGACCATATACTGGAAAGTTTTTCTTTAAGCATTGTTTACAGGGAAATACCAGAGAGTCCTTGTTTTCTCATAGACATCCTGGACAGATAAGAATGTCAAAGCTGTCTGAGAAGGTCACAGCCAGAAGGCTTGAGATGCTTCATGACATGTAGTAGGTTCTGATGAACCAAATATCCCATTGACACAGGAGGGCCCTGGGGAGCAGGAATGTACATTCATTAATATCAATTAATGTAGGCCAGAAGTGGAAATGTCTAGAGCCAGGAGGATTTTGCAAGCAATCGTGTTATATTGGTCAGTCAGCACGACAAGGGCTGGTATTCCTGTGGCAGATGGATGGTACATACCCATATGCATAAAGCCAATGATTTTTTCACTAATAAAGATCTGGAAGCAGTCATTGGATTCTGCTTTCCAAAGTGTAATTTCTCCAATAATCAGGCCACCGTGCAGACAGATCAGGAAGGAAGGGGACACGCTGGGAAGGAGCTGCCAGGTTAAGTGAGGTGTTGCCTGTAGAAGGTCTAAAGGCTGACAGTATGCTGGACCCTGCAACCAGGTAGCCTGGAGACTTAGATTCACCTCCAACTTCATGTGACTCTTTCAGGGCAATTTAACCAGAGTCACGTGGGAACTAACACCCATTAAAAAGCCTCTAGATGGGAACCAAAAATGAAGCCTCTGCATGCAGGCAGTGAGCCAGCCCTATGGAAACATTGCTTGTACTTCTTTGCTGATCCAGATACGAGACTAGAACACAACTGTGGATTCAGCCAGTACCAATTACTACAAAGTGAACTGAAAATGGGGAACAAAGAACCCAAGAGTATTTGCTGGTTCATAGCCCCCAGCCTGAGGAAGGCACATGGATATGGCAGCTGGATGTGGGCTATCAGAAATGGCGTGACTTCTCCTTCCTTCCTTCCTTCCTTCCTTCCTTCCTTCCTTCCTTCCTTCCTTCCTTCCTTCCTTTCTTTTTTCTTCCTTTTTGAAGAAGGCAGAATCAAAAATAGCAACAAGCTCAGCAAACAGCATCTACAGCTGCTAAGGAAAGAACAGCCTTCATTCAAATGCACTGCAGAAAGGACAGCTGGTCACATTGGTCTTTTCAGCCTTCCTCCTGCACATATTTAGCAACAGAGTCGGTGGCAGTTTCTTTGAGTATAAAAGACGCTGATAGATATCTGGGATAACTCCAATTCAGTTACATTTTGCATAAGGAGAAGTTACCAAGTCCTTTTCCATTATGCCTAAATTCAATTCTCTTTACTTGTCCCAGATTTTTTTTTTGTTTTGTTTTAATATGGAATGTCTTGGCCTTTAAAATAGAAACAGATGGAGCTATTAAAGTATAGAGAATCAGAGCATTAAAAGTAGAGATCTTGGTAATGTTAGGGCTGTGACTGCACCAAATGGCTGGGTGATAGGAAGTTTTGTGTATTAGTTCAGAGTTTTGTGTTATTATTTCTTCAAACTGAAGAAAAAAGGTATTTCCAGGTTATCAACTGATTTTTTTCCCCTCAAATTTCTTTTAACAATCTGACAATTCTTAACATAAACATGGGACATGTACAGGGACGAAGTCCCCACTTAGTTACCATTAGATAAATAGACTTAGTAAATATGCATTTAATGTTGTCCAAGCTGTGGAATCTACAGTGTCAGGGCTGCAGAGGACACCAAATAATGAAGACACCACCGATCCACTAGAAAGGTGCCTACACTCAGACACGGGCATCTCTGCTGCTCAAATTATTTATTGATACTGAAGCCATGGTGGATGCAGCACATACACAAACCCTCAAAAGTCATAGGGAACAGAAAGACGGGTTTAAGGCTGGACATGGTAGTTCAAGCCTGTAATCCTAGCACTCTGGGAGGCTGAGGTGGGAGGATCCCTTGAGCTCAGAAGTTCAAGACTAGCCTGAATAAAAGCAAAACCTAAAAATAAGAAAAATTAGCTGGGTATTGTGGTATTACCTATAGTCCCAGACTCAGGAGGCTGAGGCAGCAAGATTGTTTGAACCCAGAACTTGTTTTTTTTCTTTTAAGTCAGAGCCTCACTCTGTTATGTTGGGAAGAGTGCTTTGGCATCATAGCTCACAACAGCCTCAAACTCTTGGGCTTGAGCAATCCTCTTGCCTCAGCCTCCCGAATAGCTGGGACTATAGGTGTCCATCACCAAGCCCCACTAGTTTTTCTACATTTAGTAGAGATGGGGTCTTGCTCTTACTCAGGCAAGTCTGGAACTCTTGAGCTCAAGAAGTCTACCCACCTTGGCCTCCCAGAGTGCTAGGATTATAGACATGAACCACCATGCCCAGTCATGATCCCAGGACTTTGAGGTTGCTATGAGCTAGATTGACACTATGGCACTCTAGCCTGGGCACCAGAGTGAGACTCTGTCTATAAAAGAAGAAGAAGAAGAAGAAATAAAGAAAAAGGAACCGTTTATAGTTTATACCAAGGAGCAGAAATCAAGAAATGATTTGGAGATTGGCCTTGAAGAATTAGCAGGGTTTTTAAAGGTAGGAATTTTTGGAGTGGGGAAGGTAGAACTTAGGAAAATCACAAAGTTGTCCAGTTCAGATGCAGCAGAAAAAGCTGAAAGGGATAACTAAGCTGTCAGAAGAGAGGTGCCTTTCAGTTTGAAGGGTTTTAAGGAGGAAAGTGACACGGGTGCTACAATTTAAGGAAATGTCTAACCTCCTCACATAGGTTAATTTTGATTATTGTTGCGCTTTGTTCACACAATGACTAGAGATAGGAAAGGGTGGGCTAGAATAAGTGCTTCCAATTCTGTCACTGAGGCTTGAGCTTATCTTCCTTTTCAGTTTTGAAATGTAAGGTTATTTCTCATCATCTGTTACTAAAAAGATGGCAATTAATTTCAAATTAAATTATTTCTCCTAGAGCACTATGCACATACAGACAAGAAAAAAGAAGCATGGTTCCTTCCATAGGCTGTGCCAATGATAATAATTCATATAATGCACTGTGTCAAAAAGCGAACAGGTTATTATTAATCTTTATTTTCAGAATGGGAAGCTCAGGTTTCATCTCTAGGTTTTAGGTCCCAGCTCTGGCCCTCCACCTGCAATTGCCACAGATACCACCCAGAGCCCTTTTTGCTCCCATCTGTCCTCCTTCACTAGTATCCTGTACATGGGAGTTTGACATTTAAAGGAATATTCAGCAAGGTAAAAAGGCCCTCCCTAGCCTTGATCTCTCTGTCTTCTTTGTAAATCTATTTTGGGAGCTATAGCCTGCAAATGTGGTTGTCAAGGTAAACATCCCTTGTTAGCAAAGAAAATGTTGAAGAATTATATTAATTAACAAAAACTGGGAAAGGGAGACCAAAAACCAGCCCCAGAAAACTGTCCAAGACCTGTGCACTCATCACAGGCACAACACAGAAACTACTGACAGAGTAAGATGGTGGACTAAGCCCTGGTGCAGTGGCTCACACCTGTAATCCTAGTACTATGGGAGGCCAAGGTGGGGGGATTTCCTGAGCTCAGGAGTTCAAGACCAGCCTGAGCAAGAGAGAGAGAGACCCTGTCTCTACTAAAAAACACCAATAATCTAGAAAAAAATATCCAGGTATAGTGGGAGCACCTATAATCCCAACTACTCAGGAGGATGCGGCCAGAGGTGTGGTCAAGCCCAAGAGTTTGAGGTTGTTGTGAGCTATGATATCATGACACTCTATCCAGGAAAACAGAATGAGACTCTGTCTCAAAAAAAAAAAAAAAAAAAGACAGTGAACTAAGAGGAGAGATCAAAAAATGGGAGCATTCAAGACTCCAAAAAGGGAGTGAATGCTCACCAATCTCCACAGTGGCCTGACGTGACAGTCAAAGCCTCCCACTCCGACCCAGCCTGCTCAGGTAGATAAAACAGTGAAAAATACTGAGTCTCCAAAAAAGAAAAAGAATAGTTGACACAAACATCAAGTTTTGTAGAGAATTCCTTTTAATCAGAAAATGAAGAGTATCATGGTGTTCAAGTGAGTAATACTAATGTATTTAATATGACAGAGTAAGCAAGACTCACTTTTCTGGCCAGGTGCTGTGGCTCATGCCTATAATCCTAGCACTCTGGGAGGCTAAGACAGGAGGATTGCCTAAGCTCACAAGTTCAAGACTGAGCAAAAAAGCAAGACCCCATCTCTACTAAAAATAGAAAAACTGAGGCAAGAGGATGGCTTGAACCCAAGAAGTGGAGGTTGCTATGAGTTATGATGCCATGGCACTCTACCCAGGGCAACACGTTGAGACTCTGTCTCATCAAAAGAAAAAAAAAAAAAAAAAAGACTTGCTTTTCCTCTTTCAAAGGGTCTGAGTGGTCCTGAGTTGGGGGATTATATAGGCTCAGATGAATTCTCTTTTCCAAACAATTGTGTGGACATCACCACTGCTTCATATACCGATAGCATCACCTGCATACACCTTAATTTGATATGCCATAATGATTTCAGCACCACAGTCAGCTTTGTTTTTACATTTTTTTAAAAAAATTTTAATCAATAATGTAAGAAAATGAGATTTTTTTTCTTGAAATTCAGGCTTATCAGTGTTCATAATAAGCATGCTGCCAAGTAAATCAATATAAAATAACATTTGTTAGCACTTTATTGGGGAAGCACAAGAAAAATCAGGTTTAAACTCAGGCAATATGCTAAGAGGTATGCACTCAGAGAGTCCCCTGTTTTTCTAGGACAAATATCCACCCCCCTATCAGGGAGAAGGAGAGCTCAAATTTACACTTTTAGATTTAGTAGAATCTATGAGTCATCTTTCTTATCCTGTGCTCATACATGTTCATCTGAGAAAAGGCCAGCCTCTAGGCACAGGAGTCCCCACTTGTCCACAGAGGATACATTCTAACCCCCCGCCCCAAGTGGATACCTGAAACTGCAAAAATACCAAACTCTATATAGACTATGCTTTTTCTTATACACACATATCTCTACTAAAGTTTAATTTATAAATTAGGCATAGTAAGAAATTGTCTTGATGCATTTGTACTGCAGAAAGGAATGCCTAATGGCCAATTTATACATAAAGTTTTATTTGGCTTATGGTTTGCAGGCTATTCAAGAAGCAAATCTCCCGAATCTGCTTTTAGTGAGGGCCTGAGGTGCTTCCACTCAGGGGAGAAGGAGAAGGGGAGCTACCTGTGCAGAGATCACATGGTGAGAGAGGAAGCTGGAGTGAGTGAGGGAGGTG
Organism: Otolemur garnettii; assembly: GCF_000181295.1. NCBI lineage: Eukaryota > Metazoa > Chordata > Mammalia > Primates > Galagidae > Otolemur > Otolemur garnettii. Next base: position 5,011,532 of record NW_003852466.1, read on the forward strand.
CCAGGCTCCTACAGAAACTGATAGAGCAGGAACCTACTCACTCCCTGCTATGGAGGGCATTAACTTCTTCATGTGGAGAGCATTAACTGGTTCATGAGGGATCCAGCCCCATGACTCAAACTCCTCCTCCTTAAACACCTGCAATATTGGGATGAAATTTCAACATGAGACTTAGGGGACAAATGAACCGAACAATAGCAGAGTTTAACAATAATAACTAGTAATAAAATAAAACAATCATAACAATATCCTGGAATAAAAGTTGTGTGAATGTGGGCTCTCTCTCTCTGTCTCCCAAAATGCCATATTGCATGTAGAATTTTCAGAGCTCGTTGACCAAGGGTGACTGAAACTGAGAAACGTGAGACAGGCTGGGGGTATCATACATGTGTTTGAGGGGACAGAGCTCCTTCTGCCCCGCTGTCAAGTCCTGGATTCCTTCCACCTCTCAGGAGACTCTTCTTTCCTTTTGATGCAAGTAGCTAGTGCCCTTCTAAACATGAGGTCAGCTTTGTGCTAGAGAAAAGCCCTCTGTCAGACTCCTGCAACACTAAGGTAAGAGCAATGGAGGAAACTCATTCTTTTCAGGAGAAAAGAGGAAAAAAGAGGGCTCAGAGGATATAACAATTGGTCCCAAACTCCTTTACTGCAGAGTTCCAGGCACCACAATGTTGCGGTTGGGTGAGGAGGATGATCTAGAAATGGGGTGAAGTGAGGGCTGGTGTCAGTCATGGGCACTTGCCAGTCCAGCTCAGACTGCCACTGGCTTTGTGACCTTTAGATGGCAACTTTTCCTTCCTCTGCTTTGGTTTGCTAATATAGTAAAATGAAGATAATAACAATACTTTTTGATGTAATGAAGGCAATTCAAATTTGTGTAACTACTTAGACATTCTAACATGCATGGAAGCTCTAATCCCTCACCCACACACATGATCCTTCCCGTCGACTCGACACAGAGAAGAAGGAATCAAGACCATAGTGTGGGGCAAAGCATTAAAATTCTTGTTTCTGGTTAGAGGATTATTTGGTGGATCTCAGGCCTTTTCTATCCCTAATTTAAAAAAAAAATAATTCTCTAGTAAGGCTATAAGGGGACATAGAATGCCTCTCATTTGGAAAGGAAAGACCTCCTCCCCATCTTCCAATGACAAAGAACAAAGACCAGGACCAGAGGCCAGTGAACACAGGCTTCTTTGGTCTATGCTTAGTCTAGTGCAAGATCATAAATAGATTTCCTCCCATGTGCCCCAAAGTGCTGCATGGGGAAGGATTGTGAGGCCACATCTGGGTCATGATGGAACATCAGTGTCTCAGGAGGACCCAAAACATGTCAGTCATGAGTTTGCTCTCCCTGGTGTGGTTGTATGTCATATAAGCCCCTAGGGGTCAGAGTCCTTGGAGAAATTTGAACCCAAATTTGTAGCTGAGTAATGCAGAAGATACTTTCAGTGTCTTCTGTATTCATTTTTCCTGAGAATGTATTGGGCTGTGTGTCTGTGTGAGCCAATCAAGGATATGGGATTCTGCCTGAGTCTCTTTTCTTGAAAATGATGAATCTCTCACACTGCTCATTAAACTGAAATTGAATATGTTCGCTGGAGGCTAGGTAACTCAGGAGGCCCAAGCTGGAGCAGGTGCACAACTCACGACACATTTTTATTCAGGAGAGTTTTAAGATAGAAGCTTGTTCACTGACTGGGTTGGAGCAGCCTCACTTTGGGATCTCAAGCTACAAAAGCAGGTCTTGAGGGTCTTGTAATTCCTCTGTGGTTATGAGAGGGACGGATCCTTCTGGGGCCAAGCTTACCCCTGGAGAGACGGAGAATCTGAGCAGAGGTTCAGGCTAGGCTTTTTGGATACTGGGAATAAAACAATGTTGTTCTTCCTTTCTTGCTCCTTCCCCAAACCAAGAAGGCATTGGGGTCACACGGAGAACATTCTGCTACAAATGCTCACTGGCAGAAAGAATGTTCTAGGCTAGAGTTCTTATTCAATTCAGGGTTAGGGCATCAGGAATGCAGAGGCTAAAGAGATGTTAATAAATTTTTTTTTTTAATTTATATTAAGGATGCCAAAGAGAATAAGAAGGCCTTAGGGAAGACCCAAGGGCTAGTGTTGACAGTAATTTACGTTTCTAAAGTTAGGTAGAAAAACAGCATTTGTGGAGGCATTCTGGAGAAGAGAGGGTCTATATAGTTGTAGGAATCTTAATTCCTACAGTTAACCTATTTATAGTTTAAGCATTTAAAAATTCATTAGTAATAGAGTCTTGATAAATGGTATAAATAGAAACTAAAATGCCATTCCTTTTTCTCTCCTCCCTCTTCTCTATTTTCACCATCTGCTAAAGAATAGACACAGAGACTGTCTCTGTTCTGTGTAGCTAACAATGACATACAGATCTTCATGGTGTCATCCATGTGCTCTGGAATAAATAGCCCTTTGCTGAAGAGACATTTCTGTGTGAGCCTTTTTATTCACTGGGGGTACTGGCTACTGCAGAGGTCCCACTAGGCTCTGGGATTCAGTGCTTTTGATATCTGGTAGACGTAGTGTGGTGGCTGCAGTCCACTGCTGTGTTCACTGGGCTCTGGAAACTGAAATTATGGGGACATGCTGTTATTGCCATTAACTTACTTTCCCTTTCCAGGTGTGAAGGTGATGGATGATTCCAGTCTAGATGTAATCTTCAGCCACCAGTCTGGGTCCCCAGATCATACCAGGCCTCAGGATGGGATCTGTTGGCCAAGGCCAACAAAGAGAAAATTGTGAGAGGAAAGAAGCTTTGTACATGTCTTGTAACTTTTACTTTCATAAACTAATTAGAAGGATTCAAAGAGTCGATTAATATATATGACTAAACATTTATCAGATGATGGCAGAGTTAAGCCACTTACTTTTTGATGTTATTCAATTTTATAGATAGTTTTAAAATCCAGTACATATTTGACAGACGTTGCTGGTTGAGGCAGGTGAGCATAACTCATCATAATAGAGATGAGGGTGTTTCCTGAGCTTTTCCCTTAATTTATGTGTCCTGACCTGTTGGGCTCCTGTGGCCCTGGTCTCTGTTAGCGCAGGAAGGAACCAGGCGAGAAGCGGATTAGAAGTACAAGCTTGTGGAAGGCGGGCTAGCCCTTACTTTCCGGGTAGCCCCAAGCAACCTCCACACCAGCCTTTTATTGAAAGGGAATGATACAGGTGAGGGGAGTAATTAACAATGACTACGTGCTGAGGGCACAGGCTCCTCCCACAAGGAACTCCCATGGAGGAATGGCCCGAGGTCCACGCCTCAGCTGCAGATCATCTTGCTCGGATGTTGGTGTCTCCTACATTTATGCATAATTTACTGTGCAATGAAGTATGCCAATCTTAACTTACAGTTTCAAGAGTTTTGACAATTGCATGTCCCCATGTAATCCACACCCTGATTAAGATGTATAAAATTATTTTGCCAAGTTTCTCCACTAAATCTCTTCTCAGCAACAGGCAAACTGATTTTTACCACTGTAAATTATTGTTACCTGTTCTTTAAACTTCACCTAGATGGAATTCTGCAGCATGTACTCTTTTTATGTATACTTATTTAAATAACATGGTATCTTTGAGATGCATCTCTGTTGTTGATACAAATTATTACTGAAAAGTGTTCCGTCATATGAATTGTTCTGTTCTCCTATTGATGGACATTTGTGTTATTTTCAGTTATATCAAATTGCAAAGAATGTTGCCATGAACATTATTACATAAGTCTTTTCTTATGATATGGACAAGTGGTACTTCTTTGTCATAAGAGGGTTCTGGGTTTAATTTGTAAGGATATAGTAAATTTCTTTTTAAAATGGTTGTAGCATTGTACACTAGCACGTACAATGTCTGAAAGTTCAGTTCTTCAACTTTTAGTCACGTTAGCCTTTTTAGGTTAGCCATCCTAGAGTAGTAGAATGGAAGGGTGTCACCTTGTGGTTTTAAGTTTACCTTTCTCTCATGAATAATGATTTAGCTGGCTCAGTGGTTCATGTCTATGATCCTAGCACTCTGGGAGGCCAAGAAGGATGGATTGTCCTGAGCTCACAGATTTGAAACCAGCCTAAGCAAGAATTAGACCCCATCTCTAAAAAAATAGCCAAGTGTTGTGGTGGGTGCCTGTAGTCCCAGCTACTTGGAAGGCTGAGGCAAGAGAATTACTTGAGCCCAAGAGTTGGAGGTTGCTGTGAGCTATGACATCACAGAACTCTATCAAGGGTGACAAGGTGAGACTCTGTCTCAAAAAAATATATAATTATTTAGAGTACTTTTTAAAGTATTCACTGGCCATTTACAGATCTTCTGTGAAGTCTGTTCAAGACTTTTTCCATTTTCTATTCAATTGCTTTTCTTGTACATTTTGATTTAAAGTTCGTTTTATACTATGGATAGCAGTTCTTTGTCAGATACAATTACAAATATTTTCTCCAGCCTGTCATTTGTCTTTTAATTTTTATTGGTATATTTTGAATAACAAAAGCTTTAATTTTAATAAATTCTTATGTATCATTTTAAAAAATTAATTTAATTTAATGTCATTTAATTTTTTTTAAATTGACAAATAATAATTATACCTACTCGTGAGATACCTAGTGCTGCTTCAATACATACAAAGTATAGTTATCAGATCAGAGTCATCAGCATATCCAACATCTCAAACATTTATTGAATCTTTGTGTTGGGAACATTCAGTGTCTTCCTTCTAGCTCTGAAACTGCATAATATAGATGTTTATTATTGTTAACATTTTACACTGGTATAAAACACTAGAACACTATTCCTCCTATGCAGCTATAGTTTTGTTTCCTTTAACAAATTTCTCCTTATCCCACCCTTCCTGCTATGTTTTCTAGTCTCTTATATCCTCTATTCCACTTTTTACTTCCATGAGGTCAACATTTTTTAGCTTTCACATGAAAGTAATAGCATGTAGTTTAACTTTCTGTTTCTGGCTTATTTCAGTTAACATAACGTCATCTGGTTCCATCTATATTGCCTTAAATGACAGGATTTTATTATTATTTTTGACTGAATAGTATTCCCTTGTTTATAAATGAAATTTCTTCCTTCATTTGTTGTTGGACACTTTAGTCGACTCTGTGTTTCTGCTATTGGTGATGGTGCTGTAATAAATCTAAAGTGCCAATGTCACTTTAGCACAGTGATTTCTTTCCTTTGGATAAATGCCCAGTGCTGGGATTGCTGAATATTAGGGTTGTTCTGTTTTCTGAGGAATCTTATACTGTGCTCCATAGTGGCTGTGCAAGTTTACATTCCTACCAACAATATATTATCTGAGTTCCCTTTTCTCATCCTTGCCAGCATTTATTTTTGTTTTTATAATGATCATCCTAATTGGAATGACACAATATTTCTTTGTGGTTTTGATTTGCATTTCCCTGATGAGTGAGCATTTTTTTCATATATTTGTTAACCACTTGTATGTCTTCTTCTTTTTTTAATCTGCCACAGCTCCTTTCTTTCTTTCTTTTTTTAAAATTAAATGATAGATGTGTACATTAATGCAATCATGGGGTACAGTGTGGTGTTTTCACATACAATTTGAAATACTTTCATCAAACTGGATAACATAGCCTTTATGTCATTTTCTTAGTTATTGTGTTAAGACATTTATATTCTACTCTTAGAAAGATTCACTTGTACCCTTGTAAGATAAACCATAGAAGTGATACCACCAATCTTGTATGTCTTCTTTTGAGAAATATTTTTTGGATCATTTGCCTGTTTTTAAATTAGAATGTTTGGGCTTTTTGCTGTTGAGATGTTTGAGTTCCTTGTATAGTCTAGGTATGAATTCCATGTTAGATGAGTAGTTAGGAAATATTTTTTCTCGTTCTATAGGTTGTCTTTTCACTCTGTTGATCGTTTCCCTTGCTATGAAGAATGTTTTTAGTTTGCTATAATCTCATTTGTTGATTTTTTCTTTTGTTGTCTCTGGAAAATCTTTTTCCAGACCAATGTCCTAAAGCATTTCCCCAGTGTTATTTATTTATTTATTTATTTATTTTTTACAGTTTTTGGCTGGAGCTGGGTTTGAACCAGCCGCCTCTGGCATATGGGGCCGGTGCCCTACTCCTTTGAACCACAGGCGCCGCTCTCCCAGGTGTTGTTTTTTTATAATGGTAATATTATAGTTTTGGTTGTTCCACTTAGGTCTTTGATCCATTTTAATTTTATTTTGTATACAGTAAGAGATGGGAATCTAGTTTCATTCTTTCATATATGGATATCTGATTTTTTAAGTACCAATTTACTGAAGAGACTGTCCTTTCCACAATAAATGTTCTTGATACCTTTGTCAAAAATTAATTGGCTACAGACAGGTGTATTAATTTCTAGATTTTCTATTCTGTTCCATTGATTTACATATCTAATTTAATGCCAGTACCATGCTGGTTTGGTCACTACAGCTTTGTAGTGTATTTTGAAGTCTGGCAATGCGATGCCAGATTGGTATTTGTATTTGTTCTTTTTGCTAAGGTTTGCTTTGGCTATTCAAACTAGTTAGTCATTCTCTACAATTTTTTTCTATTTCTGTGATGAATGTCATTGGTATTTTGAAAGGGATTCCATTGAATCTGTAGATTGCTTTGGATAGCATGCTATTTTAGCAATATTAATTCTTACAATCATCTACACTTCTTAGTATGGGTTGTCTTTTCATTTATTTGTATCTTTTTCAATTTCTTTCACTCTAGGTATTTTCATTCTGGGTATTTTTTTTTTTTTTTGGTAGCTATTTTAGTAAGATTGTCTTCTTGATTTCTTTGTTATCTTTCTTTGTTAGATTTCTTTGTTGTTTGTGTATAGAAATGCTACTAGTTTTGTGTAATACTTTTGTATTTTGACACTGAATTTGTTTATCAGTTCTAAAAGTTTTTTGGTAGTCTTTAGGTTTTTCTCTACATAAGATCATGTTGTCTGCCAATGGGGATAATTTGACAGCCTCCTTTCCAATTTGGATGTCCTTTGTTTCTTTCTCTTGTTTAATGGCTTTGGCTAAGACTTTCATTAATTATTATGTTGAATAAGAGTGGTGAAAGTGGGCATCCTTGTCTTGTTCTAGTTCTTAGAAAAAGAATTTCTTTTCTTCCCTACTCAGTAACTTGTTAGCTTTGTGTTTGTCATATATGGCCTGTATTATGTTGAGATAGTTAGTGTCCTTCTAGCTTAAATTTATTGAGAATTTTTATCATGAAAGGATGTTGAATTTTTCCAAATGCTTTTTGCTGCATCTGTTGAGATGATCATATGTCCTTCTTTTTATCGATGCAATGTATGCCATTTACGAATTTACATATGATGAACAATCCTTGTACCCCTGGGATAAATCCCACTCGATCATGGTGTATTATCTTATGTCTTGTTAGATTTGGTTCGGTAGGATTTTTGTGGAGGATTATGGTGTTTATGTTCAGCAGCAACATTGGAATATAATTTTTCTTTTGTTGCTGTTATAGTTTTATCCTTGTCTGATTTTGGTATTGAGATTATGCTGGCCTTATATGATGAGTTTGCAATAATTTGCTGCCATTCAGAATTTTGAAATAGTGTGAGAAGAATAAGTATTACTTCCTCTTTAAATCATGGACTTGAGTGGTGAAGCCATTTAGTCCTGGACTTTTCTTTGTTGAAAGATTTCTTATTACTGATTCAATCTCATTACTTCTTGTTGGTCTGTTCAGGTTTTCTATTTCTTCTTGCTTTAATCTTGGTAGTTGTGTGTGTCTAGGAATTAATCCATTTTCTCTAGGTTTTCAAATTCATTAGCATATAGCAGCTATTCATAGGGGTCTCTAATGATCCTTTATATTTCTGTGGTATCTATTATGACATACCCTTTTTCATTTCTGACTTATTTATTATGGTCTTCTCTCTTCTTAGTCTAGTTAATGGTTTGTTGATTTTGTTTGTTTTCAAAAAACACAAATATTTTTTGGTGATCTATTGTATTGTTTTTTAGTCTTAATTTTGTTTATTTCTGCTCTGATCTTTATCATTTCTTTCCTTCTATTAATTTGGGACATGATTTATTTTAGCCTTTATAGTTTCTTGAAGTGCAGGTTATATTGTTTATTATAGTTTTTGTATAGGCATTTATTGCTATAAACTTGCCTCCTAATACTGCTCTTTTGTCCCATAGATTTTGGTATGTTGTATTTCTATTTTCATTTGTTTCAGGAATTTTAAAGATTTTATTCTTAATGTTTTCTGCCCATTGGTTGTTCAGGAGCATGTTGTTTAATTTCCATGTATTTGTATAGTTTCAAATGTCCCTCTTATTATTGGTATCCAGTTTTATTCTATTATATTCAGATAAGATACTTGATATGATTTCAATTATTTTTAATTTTTTTGATACTTGTTTTATTTCCTAACATATGGTCAATCTGGGAGAATGTTTCTAGCACTGATGAAAAAAATGTACATTCTACAGCTGTTTTAATATATGCTGGAAATGTATATTAGAACCATTTAGTCTATTGTACAATTTAATTCTGATGTTCCTTTGTTTATTTTCTGTCTAGATTATCTGTTCAGTGTTGGGAAAAGGATGTTTAAGTACCTAAGTATTATTGTAATGGAGTCGATCTCTCCCTTTAAATGAAACAATATTTGCTTTATGTATCTAAGTGCTTTGTTGCTAAGTGCATATAAATCTACAATTAACATACTTTTGTTGAATTAATTTCTGTGTTATTATATAATGTCCTTCTTTTTATCTTGTTATACTTTTTGACTTGGATTCTATTTTTCTGATAAAAGTCTAGCTATTCCTGCTTGCTTTGGGTTCCAGTTAATGTAGTTTTTTTTTCATCCTATGGTTTCCTTTACACATGAGGTGACTTTATTGTAGGCAGCATATAGTTGTATCTTATATTTTTATACATTCAGCAAGTTCTTTTAATTGGGAAATTTAAGCCATTTATATTTAAGGTAAATATTGATAGGTGAGGACTTACTCTTTTTACTTTATTGATCATCTTCTGGTTGTTATAAATTCCTCTTTTATTTTTGTGGTTGGGTTATATGGTTAGACTGAGTTTTAAAGTTTCACACTTTTTGTTCATGGTGGTTATCTTTTCACTTGTAGGTGTAAGAGTCCCTTGAGAATTTCTTGTATTACTGGTATTTCCCAAGATGTGGGAAGTTTTCTGCTATGATTTCATCCAATATTTTTTTCTCACACTTCCCCTTCTCTGGTATTATTTCAAAAGACCCATCTTCAAATTTCAAGTCTTTCTTTTGCTTTGTCTAGTCTGTCAGTGAAGCTCCTAACAGTATTTTTTATTTCATTGAATTCTCCACCTCTAGGATTTCTGTTTGGTTCTTTTTAACAATATCTATCTCTTTGTTGAATTTGCCATTTAAATCATGAATTATATTCCTCATTACATCGAATTATCTGTATATTCTTGCATGTCTCTGAATTTTCCTTAGATTATTATTTTGATGGGTTTTTTTTTCTGGCATTTCGTATATTTCTTTATGCTTAGGATCTATTATTAGAGAGGATTGTTTTCTTTCAGAGGTTCAAGTTTCCTTGATGTTTCATGTGTAATGTGTCCCTATTTTGATTTTCATGCATTTAGTTAAGAAGTTGCCTCTTTTGGCTTGGCACCTGTGCCTCAAGTGGCTAAGGTGCCAGCCACATACACCTGAGCTGGCAGGTCAAATCCAGCCTGGGCCCACCAAACAACAATGATGGCTGCAACCAAAAAATAGCCAGGCGTCGTAGCAGGCGCCTGTAGTCCCAGCTACTTGGGAGGCAGAGGGAGGAGACTTACTTGACCCCAGGAGTTGGAGGTTGCTGTGAGCTGTGATGCCATGGCACTCTGCCCAGGGGGACCGTTAGAGGCTCTGTCTAAAAAAAAAAAATGTCTATTAAGAAGTTGCCTCTTTTAATTTTATGGAGTAAGCTTCATATTGAAAGACTTATTAATATGAATTCGTCTTGGGGTGTCAGTTTACTGTGGTATGTTGGCTTTGTGTCTGTGTGGATGTAGTAGTATAATCTCCATAAGCTTTCTTCAGCTGTAATCCACATTGGTGATATTTATGAGTTTTTAGCATCCTAAGCTGAGAGTTCCTGATGATGGTGGTATGACTTTGTTGGAATTGTGTTTGCTACAGTATTTCTCAGGTTGAGCATGCATGGGTCCCCATAGTAGATCAGCCAACTTGGGATCTAGCTCACTGGTATTGGAACCACAGTGTTGTTACTCTGTCTGGAAACATGAGCATGTGAATGGTTGCTTGGTTAACATGGGGGGGTGTGCCCACCACTAAGGACTTATGTGGTTGTTTCTTAGACTGAGGATATGGACACAGGGCTGTGTGGATAGCCTGGAGGGGTATATCTTCTGGTGTAGCACACATGCTATTTTTTTATGTCTGAGACATGGATGTACAGTGCTTGGCTGGCCTTTGGGGCATGTCTGCCAAGGGTAGGCACAGAGATGTTTCTCAGGTCCATAATATGGTTGTATGACTGTTTGGCTGGTTGAGGACTGGTCTGAGATGACCCATGGAGTCATTTCTCAGGTATAAAATGTAGGTGCAGGGGTGCTTAGCTGGCCTGGTATATATGAGGCACAGGTGGCCCAAGGGGCTATTTCTCAGTTCCAAAGTGCTGGCCCTTGGCTGCTTGGACAATTTGGGAGTGCTGCTGACAAAGGCAGTCTGTTGAACTGATTCTACATTCCTGGTAATGAGTGCAGGGCATTCCTCATTCAAGGAATGAAGGTCTCATCTTTTTCCAGAAGTATACCTTTCAAATGCATGGGGCAGGGGGTGAGATGTCAAATTCTTAAAATCTAAACACAAAGAAGAGGTAAGTTTGAAAATATGGCTCAGAATTATGTAGAGATTTCTTTTCTGATGACTTGTTGATCCCTTTTCTTGGGAGGGATATTACAACATTAGAATCCTTTATGAATGGGATCCAAAATATCCTCTATCTTCTCATTTCTATGGAGATATATTACTGTCAATGACACCACTGGGCAGTGATGCCAGAAGTGGATATTTGGGACAAAGAGCACAAGTGTTACTTTTTTGTGTGGAACTGTTGACTCTGGACTATCTATTTTTTCTCTTCAACTTATTTAGGTCACTTTTTTTTTTTTTCCTATTTTGGAATGTTTTTGTCTCTTATAACTCATCTCTCATGTAGCAGGTGATGTAAGATTTATCTGTGGCCTGCTCACAGATAGAAGTGACTTTATTTTTACATACTCAAGTAGGAAGAAGGGTAAAATCATGGGGAAATGGTTTTAAAAAAAGACAGAAATATTATCTTTGGTCCAGCCCTTTTTTTGCTAAAGTAAAAGGATTTGGAATTTAAGCTTTATATAATAGTAGGGTCTTTTTTGCCTGGATAATTTTATGAGATCAATATTTCAATGGAAAAGAAGCCATATTCTATAAAATAATTTAAAGAGGTTTATTCTAAGGCAAGTTTGAATATCATGGCCTGGAGCCGTGTCCAAAAAGATCTGAGCGAGTGGATTCTCTGTGGTTGGGTTACAGCTTGGTTTTATACATCTCAAAAGAACAGGAATTATAAGCAAAGTCATAAATCACACATGGGAAGCATATACTGGTTTGGCCTCAAAAGGCAGGACATCTTGAAGCAGAGGCTTACTTGTTATAGGTGGGTTTAAAGACTTTGTGATTTATAATTGGCTAAGAAAATGTAGCTTTGTCTAAAAGCTTGTAATTTCCTTAAATTAAGATAAGGAAGCTGTTAATCAGAAACGAACTACTGACCCTGTATTTGTTGTATAAATTTTAGGACCTGCAGGTTTGTCTTGTTTAGCCTAAGCCCTATTAATGAGCTACAAAGGCTTCTCCAAGAAAGGAGGAGGGCATGATGAGGCATGTCTCATCTCCTTTCTCATGGCTAGAAACTCAGTTTTAGGGATCCTCTTGGTCAAGAAGGGGTCCATTAAGTCAGCTCCTGAGGAGGGAAGACTTAAGATTTCATTTTAGTTCATGAATATATGTGATGACTGTAAACAGCTAACCAAGAATTTCTTACTTTGGAATTTCAGCCAAATGTTTCTTTCCTATAATATGTATGTAACATTTATATCCTGAGATTGTTGTAAGAAGTAGAAGATCTGATCTATAGAAGAAAACTTTACAAACTACAAAGTTATCTATGGACAACAATATTTATTTTAATTATTATTGCTACTTATGTTTCTGTAAGGGGAGAGATTCTATAAGGAGAGGGATACATTAATTGGGAGATTGTTGCCTGTCTCTGATAAAGGAAGAGAAGGCTGCCATGGTACCATGTACTTCTAATCATAATGAGTTTTAGCTGGGTGTCCAACATTTCTCTTGGGTGTTAGTCACAAATACAATATAGAAAATACTAGGGGTGCCAAAAATGTATACACAATTTAAGCAATGTTATGTATGTATTATTTTTCAAAGTTGAATTATGGTAGCAATGTGTAGTATGACATTCTACATATGATGCAAAAGATGGCATTAAGTAAATGAAAGCTAGAGTCACCACAACAGGCATGACAGTTAAAGAAAATGGCAGAAGCACGATTGTCATTATAACAGCACAAGACCATTTTGAAGTGGTATTTGAAATTCAAGAACATTGTGGAAGGACAATGGAGGCATGAGTATTCAATAGAACCTCCAACACACCTAAAAGTTGCACACATTCTCAATAAGTTTGAGATGCATGATCCTGTGTGTAATATGCACAAGGGAAGATCCAAGAGACCTTTGGTCAATGTTGCTCAAGCGGTAGTTTGCCATGATCAGAAGTGTCCAGATGCTGATGTTAAGCACTTTGAGCACCACTTGTAATTGCAGAAGTCAAGTTTGACTTGCATTTATCTTTTGTTATTGGTATATATTGAGTACTCCAACTTTAATACAGTTTTTTCCTTTTTAAAAATATGTATACATGTTTTTGGCACCTGTATAGAATTGAACTTCTAGGCAAGAAATGGCTTGGAGCTCCAGTTCTTCCTATCTTAAACCATGTTCTATCTCAGCACTCTCCTTCCCAGAACTAGTATTGCTACCTGTTACTAAATGACCCTTGCATTGCCTACAGGGTAAAGGCATCTCTTCTTCATGATATATATTATAAAATAGGCCCCAAATGGCAGGATTGCACTCTCTGATGGTAATTGGCCTTTTATCCCATTGTATCCAAAGAGATGTCATCTCCTGCCAGACCAGGAAGGACCTGTAAGGTTTATAGTTGTTGGCACCTCTGCCTTATGTCCCAACAATTTGAATGTGCTCTAACAAACCAATCTCCAAAGTCTTTGAAGACATTGAATATTTAGGAGCCTAGAGGTAACTGTCTTTAAAAGTTTCATTCCTTTTTAAGCTCATTTTGTAGGCAGTCCATGTGGTGTGGAAATGTGGTTTAGGAATTAGCCTGGTGAGCTTTGTGGAAACATTTGACCCTTTATAGGACAGTTTGCTTTTCTTACATATGGGGGAGACTTAGAATTCTGTATATTTGCTAGAAGTCCTTCTCCCAAGCTCCTCACACACCAGATTGTCTGGTGAGTTTTAAGGATCAAAGTTATTTATTTATACCAAAAACACAAATAAACTTCTATATCTCTATCAGATGTAGCATTTTAATATCTGACTTACAGTCAGCCAAAGGAAAGAAAGTCAAGTTGCACACCCAGTTTCCTGTCTGAGTGTCTGCTTGTATTCCCATCTCCACACAGTGCAAAGTTACTTTTCCATAGTCTATCTCATACCTTCCAAAACACAAACTAATAGCCATTATTATTAATTCTTTCCATCCTATGAGAAATATACTTGGTTACCCACATTTGATAGATTCTTTTAGGTTAGACAATGTCTCTAGGGTTACAAGACTGCTAAATAATAAAGGTAAAATTTAAAACATAATCAACTCTCTTAACCACTACATACACTGCCTCCCAATAGGTTACTTTCCAAGGGTTACTCACCTTGTCAGTAATGGAGCCAGGATTCAAAGTAAAGTCCTTCTGGCTCTCGCCCACTCTGTCTGCTTTGCCTCACCTTCTCACCAGGTCCACTGCCACTGAGAAGATGAAAGGCATCCCCCAGAGGGCGAAGCAGTAGGCAGCTATGTTATACATTGCTACTTTCTTCCCCCAAAGCAGAAACCATGATCCTCCATATTCCACATTTTACATTTACAAAACACTTTCAAATGTTCAATACTTTCAGGTCTCACCATAACCCCCCCAAAGCATGAATTCTCTTTCTTCTTTCATGTTCCAAGAGGTTTACTATTTAAACTTTAGTTCAAATGGATACATGCAGAACACACTACTGAATATAACTGCTATGTGTAAACATTTTCAGTTGTAATTTATTTTTAAAATACATTTTATTGTATATATTATATTTAAGGTATACAATATGATGTTATGGATACATATATAGATGGTAAAAAATGTTACTATAGTTAAGGAAATGGTACATATTTATCATCTCACATAGTTATCTTTGTGTGTGTGTCCGTGTGTGTGTGTTGCAAGAGCAGCTCAGAGTCACTCATTTAGCATGAATCGCAAATACAATACAGTTTTATTAGCTGTTGTCATCACATTGTACATTAGATCTGTAGACTTGTTCATCCCACATATCTGGTATTTTGTATTCTCTGACCTATGTCTCTCATTTACTCCCTACTGCCTCCTCCTGGTAACTCTGTTTTGTTCTCTATGTCTGTATATTTAAATTTTGATTTTTTTTTAGACTCCACACATAAGTGAGAATATAAAATACTACATATTTTCCTTTTTATTTTCCTAGTTGCCTGGCTTATTTCACTTAGCACAGTGTCTTCCATGCTCATGGAAGTGACATGATCTCATTGGCATGTGACAAGATCTCATTTTTTAAGGCTGAATAATATTCCATTGTGTATATATTTCACATTTTCTATATCCATTCATTCATCACTGGACACTTAGATTATTTCCATGTCTTGACTACTGCAAATAGTGCTGCAGTGAACACAGGAGGGCAGATACCTGTATGAGGTGATGCTTTCATTTCTTTGGGATATGTATTTTTTTTTAATTTTTAATTTCTTTTTGCAGTTTTTGGCCAGGGCTGGGTTTGATCCCACTTCATCTGGTATATGGGGCTGGTGTCCTACTCCTTTGAGCCACAGGCACCACCCTAGGTATGTATTTTTAATAATTGCTTTACCAATCTGTAGTCCCACTAAGAGTGTACAACAATTCACTTTTCTTTATACTTTTGCCAATATTTTTTATCTTTTGACTTCTAGATAATTCCCATCTTACTGGGCATAAAGTAGTATCCCATAGTTCTGTTGATTTGATTTCCCTAATGCTAAATCATACTGAGCACCTTTTCATAACCCTGTTAGCAATTTTTATATCTTTTTTGAAGAAACATCTATCCATGTCTTTTGCCTATTTTTTAATTGGGTTGTTTATTTTTCTACTATTGAGTTATATGAGTTCTTTATGTTTTTTGGATATTAATCCCTCATCAAATACACGGTTTGCAAATATTTTTCCCTATTAATATACTGTTATTTCATTGTGTTGGTTGTTACTTTTGCTGTGCAGAAATTTTTTAGTTTGATGTAGTCTCATTTATTTATTTTCACTTTTGTGGCCTGCATTTCTGGTATGCTATGTAAAACATGATTGCCAAACCCACCATCTGAGAGCTTTTTCTCTATGTTCTCTTCTGGAAGTTTTATAGTTTCTGGTCTGATAGTTAGTCCTTTTACCCAGTGTGAGCTGGTTTTTTGTATGGTGTGAGGTAAGGGTCTAATTTCATTCTTTTGCATGTGGAAATCCGGTTTTCCCACTACTATTTATTGAAAAGACTATTCTTTCTGCATTGTGTCCTCTTGGTGCTCTTGTCAAAAAATAGCTGATCATATTCTATTTTTTTCTATTGGTCAATATATCTATCTATGTCAATACCAGATTTTTGGGTTACTTTAGCTTTTTAATATAATCTTAAATTAGGACATATAATACCTTAAGCTTTGTTCTTTTTTTCTCAAGAAAGTTTTGGCTATTTAGAATCTTTTATGTTTAGGATTATTATTTCTATTTCTATGAGGAATGTCACTGGGATATTGATAGGGACTGCATTGAATCTCTATATTGCTTTCAGCAGTATGGGCATTTAACAAGCATTAATTCTTCCAGTTCATGAGCACAGGGTGTCCTTCTATTTATTTGTGTCTTTTCCAATTTCTTTCATCAGTGTTCCATAGTTTTCACTGTATAGATCCTTTACCTTTTTGGTTAAGTTCATTACCAAGTTTTTTTTTTATAACATCATAAATGGGAATGATTTTTTAAAATTCATTTTTCAGTTGGGTCATTATTCATGGATAATAATGCTACTGATTTTTGAATGTTGATTTTTATATCCTGCAACTTTACTGAATTCATGTTTGTTTGCTTGTTTGGTCAAAGCTTTCAGGTATTTTATCTATAGAATTATGTCTTCTGCAAATAGAGATAATTTTATTTCCTCTTTTCTGATTTAGATGCTATTTCTTTTTCTTGCCTGATTACTCTTACTAGTACATACATTAATATGCCAAATAGAAGTAGCAAAAGTAAGCCTCCTTGCCTTGTACTAGATCTTAGTAGAGAAGCTTTCAGTTTTCCCACATTGATTATAAGGTTAGCTGATTATTGTTGTTGTTGTCATTCTCAAATAAACATTGAGGAACTTTCTATAACTAAATTAATGAGAAATTTTTATCATGAAAAAAATTGGATCATGTCAATTGGGATGACAATGTGGTTATCTTTCAATTAATGTGATGTATCACCTTGATTGATTTATGTATGTTAAACCAGTCTTTCATGTCAAGGATAAATCTTACTTGGTTATGTTGTATAATCTTTTTGATGTGTTGTTGGATTCAGTTTGCTAATACTTTTTTGAGGATTTTTGCATCATTGTTCATCGGGGAAATTATCCTACAGTTTTCTTTTCTTACAATTTTTTTGTCTGCCTCAGATATTGAGGTGATGCTGGTCTCATAAAATATGTTTGGAAGTATTCCCTCTAGCTCTATTTTTGGGGGAAGAGTTTAAGCAGTATTAATGTTAATTCTTTTTTGAAGGTTTGATAGCATTTAGCCATGAAGCAATTTGTTCCTGGGCTTTCCTTGTTGGGAGGTTTTTGATTACTTACCTATCTCTTTTTTTGTTATTGGTCTGTTTAGGCTTTTTATTTCTTCCAGATTTAATTTTGGTAGGTATTTGTATTTTTCTGGGAATTCATCCATTTCCTCTATGTTATCCAATTCAATGGCATATAATTGTTCATAATAGTTTGTTATGATCCTTTTTACTTCTGAGGTGTCTGCTATAATTTCTTCACTTTCAATTCTGATTCTATTTATTTAAGTCGTCCACTTTTTCCTTAGTTAGACTAGCAAAGGGTTTTTTCATTTGGTTTTGTTTTGTTTTAAATTCCACTCTTAGTTTTATTAATTTTCTGTTCTCTGATTTGTTTCTGTTCTAATTTTTCTTTTTTTCTTTCTTTTTATTTTGACACAGTCTTGCACTGTTACCAAAGATAGAGTGCCAGGGCTTCAGCCTAGCTGACAGCAACCTTAAACTTCCAGGCTCAAGCAGACCTCCTACCTCAGCCTCCTGAGTAGCTGGGACAATAGGTGTTTTTGTAGTTTTGGTATAGATTGGGTCTCACTTTGTTCCAGCTCGTCTTGAATCCTGACCTCAAGTGCTCCTCATGACATGGTCTCCCAGAGTGCTAGGATTACAGGTGTGAGACCCTACACTTGACCTTCCTTTCTGATTTTTATTTTCTGCTTTCTGATAATTTTGGGCTTAGTTTGTGTTTTCTAGTTCTTTGAGGATTCATATAAGACTTTACTTAGGATCCTTTTCATTTTTTTATGTAGCCATTTATTGCTATAAACGTTTTTCTTAGAACTGCTTTTGCTGCGTGCTGTATATTTGGACATGTTGTGGTTCCATTGTTGTTTGTCTCAAGTTTTTTCAAAAAATTCCATTTAGAGTTCTTCTTTGACCTGTTGGTTTTTCAGGAGCATGCTGTTTGACTTTCCAAGATTCCTTCTGTTTTTGATTTTTAGTTTCACCATTGAGGTTCAAATTGATAGTAAATATGATTTTAATCTTAAATTTGTTAAGTCTTGTTTTATGGCCTAACACATGGCCTATTCTGGAATGTTCCATGTGCCTAGAGAAATATGTGGAGTCTGTTGCTATTGGATGGAAAGTTCTGTGTCTCTCTGCTAGGTCCATTTGGTCAAAATTGTAATTAAAATCTAGTATTCTCTTGTTAATTTTTCTGTATGATTGATCTATCTATTGTTAAAAGCATGAATTCTTATTTCCTTTTCCATTTGAGGAAGCCATGACCCATGACTCAGGTAATTTGTCTAAAGTCACAGAATTCACATCTAATCCTTATCTGGCTTCAAATTCCTTAGTTTTTCCAGTATATAATTATACATAAGCATTTTTCCCTTTTAGAAAGTTGAGTTCCTCCTTTCCTCTGAAGTAAATCAAAGAATTATTATAACTTTTCTAAATGTGAATATGATATTTGAACAATTAGAAGCATTTTCCCAACTTTAGCACTGTCATTTGTATTTTTTTCTTTTTTGAGACAGAGTGTCACTCTGTTGGCCTGGGTAGAGTGCTATGATATCATAGCTCACAGCAACCTCAAGCTTAGGCTTGACCAATTCTTTTGCCTCCACCTCCCAAGCAGCTGAGACTACAGGCACCCACCACAATGCCCTCCTGGCTAGTTTTTCTATTTTTAGTAGAGATGGAGTCTCGCTCTTGTTCAGACTGGTCTTTAACTCCTGAGCTGAAGCAGAACACCTACCTCAGCCTCGTAGAGTGCTGGGATTACAGGCATGAGCCACTGCTTGCTACCATCTTTTGAGCTTTTCTTGTCAAAGCAGATCTTTGAACCTTGCATGGGCTACCTCATTATAGCCGATGGGCAAGTGGATATGCAAAGGCGTACACCACACAGTATTGGCACAACAGTGGTTTGTTCACTTCACTTGTATTTGAATTTTCCTTTTGCTAGGACTGCTGCACACTCTGTGTCATGCAGACTTTCACAGAAAATGGACAGATGAGTGCACCTGACTGTGTCCCTTCCCCAGTCAAGACACACAGTAGAGATACTCATTCCATGACACTTCCCAGGCTTTCTCAGGTGCACAGAAGCAGAGTCCAGGAGTAGACTTTGCCTTTCAGGCTCATGTGGTGAACGTGACTGTCTCAGCTACAGTTTTCCTGCCTGACATAAGGGCTGCCCATGCCTCCAGCAATCTGTTTCCCACACTTACCCTTCAACTCTTCTAACTTACTTAAAGGGTACATCTTACTCATAACATGAAGTATAATATGATACAGTTTTCCTAGTTCAACAGTCTCCTAGAAAAAAATACAAGAGCAATAACAAAAACATTCAGGATCATGATCAAGCCAGTGACAAGAGAATTGGAAAGACATTAATTCAAAAAAAGGAAAAAAAATGTATCTATTCCAGAGAATGAAAGGTAGAAGACATTTCTGTCTTATTCTTGACGTGGCTTTAGGGTAGACAGAAGATCCCTGTGTCTCGAATGCTCCCAAAGATAAAAATTTTATGGTGAACTATATTCCGTAAGTCAGGAAAATGGCCAGAAATCAGTGTCACCTGATTTCTAGTAGAAGAAAAGATATATAGGATACTATTCTAAATGTAACTTAGAAATATGCTTCTCAATATTAGGATTATCTTTTCATTTTGAAGTAACACACCCAAGTGAAGGTGAAACAATTTTCATAAAGAAATAATATGAGCTCAGAATTTTCACTACAACTTCAGTGATTAAAATATAATAACAATGATTTATGTTAATTAAATAAATAAAAAAACCCTATAATATGGTTTCATATACACTTGCAGAATAGTATTAATAATATTAACATGTTAGATTCTATAATATATAGATAGTTTTTCTTTTTAGAAAAATATGTTTTGGTAAAAAGCATTTAAGAAAGGAGAAAGTCTGAGAAATAAATATGGGTTTAAATATTCACAACAGCTACTCAATGTCCCTAGATTATAATTATTTTTTGTATTAATTTAGTTTTTGTTTGTTGAACCTAAACTTCATGCCACATACTTTATTTAATGCTACACTAAAATTACTATTTTGGTGAGTTAAAAGAGTTAATAGCAATTTAAACAGCAATTTACCATGTTATAAACCTACATTCCATGTAATCCTTGCCCTTGTGGGCATCAGTTTGATAAGGGAGACAAATTCATAAATAAACATGCGTATGAGCAGAGTGAATTATTAGAGGGCATTTTTAATGGCAGGTTAGATTTTTCAAAAATTCAGAGTAGTATGGCTGGTAAAGTAACAGATGGAGTAGCTTGCAATGAATTAGAACATTCAATAGGACTTACGGAAGTGGAAACAGGAAACTCAATATATCATTTTTTAAAGTTTGACTGTGAAGCTGAGAGCATCAATTGTATGTGGGTGTGGTTCTGGATTTACTTGTCTGTTTATGGTTAATGGGAGAGGGATATTTCTGAGCTGAGGGCAAGGCGTCAGGAGAGAGATTGTGAGAAGGACCCTGTAGAGGCTGGACAGGAAGTTTCTGGTACTGAGCATTTATTTGTGTCTTACAGTTCTCAGTACTGTGCATATGACTTAAGTAGGAGGCACATGACAAATGTTCTTTGAACTGAAATAAAAACAATGCTAGATTTTTCTATCCAATTTTTGACAGCGCCTTGTTCTTCTCTAGAAAACATAGCTGGTGAGAGCCAATTCTGGGGAAAAGTTTTGAAATTTCACTTTCAAATGCTTTAAGTAAATAATGTTATGAGAAAAGGGAAAAGGAAGGGAGAGGAAATGGATATGCAGAGAACCCCTGTAGGCTGACCATCCAAGGGGCTGTAATAAACGTTCCACACACCCAGTGGTCAACATAAGAACCCGCCTCCCCGCTGAGAAGTACATGTGGACCATGCCTGGTCGATGAAAATTAGGTGGTAAGTGTAGGGAGGTGGTCAGCTATGGAGGTTCTATGTATTTAGAAAGACTTTGAACAGAGCCTACCTCAGTAAAAGAACAATTTAGGGTAGAAGCAGAACAGAACTGACTGTACATAGAAAAAATGAGACATGCTTGTGAAGTATTAATGAATGAAAACATGGGCAAGAAAAAGATACTGCAGATGAAAAAAATCATAAAAATGAGAGACGCTTTGTTTTTTTTTTTTTGAGACAGAGTCTCAAACTGTCACCTTGGATAGAGGGCTGTGGCATCACAGCTCACAGCAACCTCAAACTGTTGGGCACAAGCAATCCTCTTGCCTCAGCCTCCCAAATAGGCGGGACTGCAGGTGCTCGCCACAACACCTGGCTATTTTTTGTTGCAGTTGTCATTGTTGTTACCTGAACCTGCCAGCCTCGATGTATGTGGATGGCGCTGTAATCACTGTGCTATGGGTGCCGAGCAGAGAGATGCTCTTTGAAGCCTGGTGCTAAGTCAGCAAGAAAACTATTAGTCCCACTTGACAGAAAGAATGTTGATATTAATTGCTGGATGGAATACAGTGGCTGTCCCTTTGTCTGACAGAAAGCTAATCTATGTAACATGTGAGTGGAGAATAGGCAAACAGTTGCAGTACACCATGCTGTGCTGATAGGAACATCTAGAAAGAGGTCCACAGTCAGAACGAGCTTCAGAGTCAAAGAATCCCACTTTCTGAGTGACTAGTGAGAGAGACAGACAGAGAATCAGTTTTAGTCCACTTTGTGTTACTATAACAGAATAGCACAGATTGGGTAATTTATAAAGAAAAGAAATTTTTTCACTACAACCCAGAGGCTAGGAAGTCCAATATCAACTTAAGTAACATACCAATATATTTAAGTATGAACTCAAACTCAGATTGATGTAGGTTCAAATTCTGATCTATGTTACTACCAGCCACAGAGTTTAGAAGAGTGACTTCACCTTTCTGAGTCCCAGTTTTACCAAATGTACAAAGAAGATAATAATCCCTGTGGGGTAGCTTTGCTGCACTAGAAATAACATAGGTCAATTTTTTAGCACTGTATCTGGCTCAAGGAAACCACTTAATATATAATAATAATACATAATTATTAAATACATAATATATAAGAGTCATTATTTTTTCAATTTTTCTAGAAAGCTAAAGCTAAAGTTCCCAAAATACTGTCTCAGTGCAAGGTCAAGTTCTGAGGCAATGGCTCATATCAGAGTCAGTGCAGGACATACCGCACCCTCCCTGCTTAAGAACACACTGCAGGTGGGTCGATACCCTTAGCACCAATACCGCCCTCTCATAAGATTCTACTTAAATGATCAATAGACAAATAGGAAGACCTTAATGATTTAGCATATTATTAGCATAATGCAGTGACTGCTTGTCAGGCGACTTTGAATAATACTTAGAAATTTGAAGCAGTTGGGTCTTTTTAAAGGCCACTCTGCTTTTTGGCAACTATTCATTGACAGCATGTTACTTTTGCTTTCTTTGTCAAGCTCAGAAAAATAGGAAGCACAAAATCATTTTGGACAGGGGGTGGTAAAGGAGAGAGCTGGCGGAGAAGCAGACGGTGTCTAGTAATAAGGTCTGATCCACATTGAGTAACAAGAGATGGCTCTGTACTCCACCTGGGCCCCCACTGGGCTGCTCCTTCCAGCACTTTTGGACACACAAAGAAATCCTTCTGTACGTGTGGCATGGGGTTTCTGGCTCTCTCCCTCTCTCCTCTCCTGTCCTCTCCAATCCTCTCCTGTCCTCTTCTCTCCTCTCCTCTCCTGTCCTCTCCTCTCCTCTCCTCTCC
>NW_003852466.1:5036712-5041049 GCF_000181295.1 Otolemur garnettii
CCTCTCCTGTCCTCTCCTCTCCTTCTCTCCTCTCCTCTCCTCTTCCTCCTCCTCCTCGTCCTCCTCTCCTCTCCTTCTCTCCTCTCCTCTCCTCTTCCTCCTCCTCCTCCTCTCCTCTTCTTCTTCCTCCTCTTCTCTCCTCTCCTTCTCCTCCCCTCCCCTCCTCTCCTCTCCTCTCTTTGCTTGTCTGCTGTGTACAGAAAACAGTAGAACAAATGGGGAACAGGAAAACTAAAACATGGGTGAATTTCGGCTATTACAATGAATGAGCTATGTCACCTCGGTAAAATAGACTCTGCCTCTCCATCTACGGGAGTGCCGAAGAGGTAGAAGAATTTCACACTCAAATTCTAAGCAAGGAAGGGCCTGTGGGAAAACAACAAAGGTAACTCAGGGAGGGTGGCTTGGGTCATGGCCTGTGGGAGCCCCCATGCCCAACCTAAAGACTTTCAAATTCCATTCCAAAAAGTGATGTTCCAAGAGAGGACCTATCTGTTGGCTGCTAAGTGAAGATCTCTGGACCAGACAGTGTGTAAGGTCTTTTCTAGTTTTATGATTTGGGCCACCCTGATGCCAGATTGGTACCAAAGGATGCTACAGGATGTGTAGCAGAGCAACTTGCCAAATAACGTTTAGCCACACGTTGTAAAAAAAAGCTGTAAGTGTGCAAAAAACAAACTCGCCTCAGTTATACTAATTCTAAAACAAAAGCCAAATGAATTCCAGTTTAATTAGAATTAAACCTAGGAGAAATAGACAGCTTTTCAAGAATTTTTAAACATACAAAAAATGTAGCACTTTGAGAAAAATGTCTGTGAGGTAAGACCAGTCTCTAGACTCATTCATCATCTTCAGTGTGGCTGGGTATATACCCAGCAGAGAACACTTCCCTTAATGGCCACTCAGCAGGAACTCAATCCATCTGTCTCCATTAAAAGGCAGAAAAAGTATTTTGTTTATAGAGCGACTAAAAGTGTCTATTGTTGCTTTATTCTGCATTTTAAAATAATGAAAAAACACGGAAGTGGTACTTCCCAAACTCTTTAGCCCAAGTAGTACTTTACTGATCTCAGGTTAATAGGATAAGGACCCAGAAGACAATGACCCAAATTATCACCTGATTGGATGAGCTGCACAACAAGTAAATACCAAAAAAGCTCATGAACTTTAAAGCTGCAGTCCCCAGTCCCTGGTACTGGCAGCAGACTGGTACTGGTCCTGCCACACAGCATCATCATGGCTTTTCCCCTCCACCCCATTATGTCTGTGGAAAAATTGCCTTCCATGAAACCCACCCTGGTGCTGAAAAGGTTGGGGACTGGTGCTTAATGCTAAAAGCACAGGGTGTCCATACAGGTGGTCAATTCCATAGAACCTCAAAGCCGAATTAGGAATTTAAAAAAATATATTTTGTTTTGAAATAATTATAAATTCATAGAAAATTACAAAGACGGTGTGGACAGGGCCTGTGGAGAGGATGGTATCAAAGCTGGAGAATGGACATTGGTGTAGCAAGGGTCCCCAAACTTTTTAAACAGGGGGCCAGTTCACTGTCTCTCGGACCATTGGAGGGCCAGACTGCAGGCCCCAGGATGAGTCGGCTGCTAAGCAGGACAGGCAGCAGCGGCAAAAACACCTGGTGGGCTGGATAAATGTCCTAGGCGGGCTGCACGTGGCCCATGGGCCATAGTTTGAGGACACCCGAGTGTGTGCTTAGTTCTGCGTCATCATGTTCAAATCCTGTGACCACAATCAACATGCACAACTCTACTCCCACAAATTTCTCCTCTGTGGCCCCCTTTGTAGTCACAATGCTGCCCCCTCCCCCTCAGCCCGAAGCCCCTGCTTTCATGTGTTTTCCACCTTTGTAATTCTGTGAGAACGTTATATAAGTGAAATTATCAAGTGTGTATGTGGCTTCTTACTTTGGATTTCTTTTAACTTGGCACAATGTTCTTGAGATTTATCCAAGCTGTCTCATTCCTTTTTATTTTTGTCTGTTCTTTTCTCTTGCTGAGTAGTAGTACTACATATCCTCTGGGGTAGTTCCTTTAACTATTTACCTGTTGTAGAACATTTTTGTTTTTTCCAATCTGGGGCTATTTCAAATAAAGAATAGTATAAACAAGTATATGTGGGATTTTGTGCAAACTTTAATCTTTATTTCTCTTTGATAAACGTCCCAAAGGGCAACTGTCAGGTCATATGTTAAGTGCATGTTTAGTTTTTATAAGAAAATGTCAGAACAAACTTTTCTTTTTGTGTGTATACAAGAAATTTTGCATTTCTGCATTTTATTTTATTTTAAATTGCAGATTAATATGAGGGTACAAAGTTTAGGTTACATTATTTTTGTTTCTAAGATAAAGTTCAAGTTGTAGTTGAGACCTTCACCCAGGGGGTATGCTGTACTCTTAACATTTTCAACATGGCTCTACCATTTTACATTCTCAACAGCAGAGTGTGAGAGATCCATTTCTTAACAGGCACTTGGTATTATGCTACTTTTAAATTTTAGTTATTCTAACAAATAGGTAGTAATGTCTCACTGTGGTCCTAATTTGCATTTCTCTTATACAAAACGTCTTTTCCTGTGCTTGTTTTTTCTTTATATATCCTCTTCAGTGAAATTTCTCTTCATGTTATTTATTTACCTGTTTTCTGATTGGATTGCTTTTTTGTTTGTTTGTTTTTTACTATTGAGTTTTGAAAGGTTTTTTAATAATCTTGATATGTATCCTTTAACAGATATGTGGTTTACAAATACTTTCTCATAGTCTGTAGCTTGTCTTTTCATCATCTTAACAGAACAGGATTTTTCCAAAGCAAAAGTTAATTTTGATGAAATCAAATTCATAATTTTTTAATTTTATTAATTATGTCTTTCATGTGTTACAAACTTTTAGTGTTTTCTTCTAAATATGTTACAGTTTTATAGTTTTCATTTACATCTATAGTACAGTTTGAGTGTTTTTGTTTGCTTATTTATTTTGCATAGGTATTCAGTTTAGGTTGAAACTATTTTCTTTTTCTTTCTTTCTTTTATTTTTGCCATGAATGTCCAATTGCTCCAGTGCCATTTGTTGAAAAGGCTTTTCTTCCTCCATTGAATCACTTTTGTTCTCTTATCAAAAATCAATTGGGTATATTTGTGTGGGGATATTTCTGTGTTTTCTAATTTGTTCCACTGATCTAAGTGTCTGTCCTTTCACCAGTGCCATCCAGTCTGTAATCCCAGACTTGGGAGGTCAAGGTGGATGAATTGCCTGAGCTCACAAGTTTGAGACCAGCCTGAACCAGAGCAAGATCTCATCTCTAAAAAATAGCTAGGCATGGTGGGTACCTATAATCACAGCTAATCTGCAGGCTGAGACCTCACTATATAATAAGTCTTAACATCGGTAGATTTGTTCTTCCCACTTTATTTTTCTTCTTCAAAACTGTATTTTTTTTTTTTTTTGGAGACAGAGTCTCACTTTGTCACCCTTGGTAGAGTACTGTGGCATCACAGCTCACAATAACCTCAAACTCTTGGGTACAGGGATTGTCTTGCCTCAGCAACTTAATTTGATTAGTGTTTTTGTAGTATATCTGTTTCTTTTGGGGGGTAAATTTCAGACTATCTATATCATTATTTTATTTTATTTTTTCATTTTTATTAGATCATAATTGTGTACATTAATTCTATCATAGGATACAGTGTGTTGCTTCCATATGCAGATTGGAAAACTCTCATCCAACTGGCTAACATAGCCATCATGTCTTTCTCATAATTGTTGTGTTAAGACATTTATATTCAACCTTTAGACAAATTCACATGTACCCTAATAGGATAAATTATAGGGATGATCCCCACAATATCATTCTCTTCACCCATCCACCCCCCTCCCCTCCCCCTCCCCTTTCCCTGTAGTCTAGGGCTCCATTTGGATTGTAGCTTTCCTAAGATAGCTAACAATTAGTTTCATAATAGTGTTGAGTACATTGGATACTTTTTCTTCCATTCTTGAGATACTTTGCTAAGGAGGTCAATTTCCAGCTCCATCCATGTAAACATGAAGGAGGCAAAGTCTCCATCTTTCTTTGTGGCTGTGTAGTATTCCATGGTGTACACATACCACAATTTATTGATCCATTCGTGGGTTGATGGGCACTTGGGCTTCTTCCATGACCTAGAGATTGTGAATTGGGCTGCAATGAACATTCTGGTACAGATATCTGTATTATAACATGATTTATGGTCTTCTCGGTATATACCTAACAGAGGAATTACAGGATCAAATGGTAGATCTATATTTAGATCTCTGAGTGTTCTCCATATGGTTTTCCAAAAGGGA
>NW_003852466.1:5043218-5057361 GCF_000181295.1 Otolemur garnettii
GGGTTGGAGTGTTCTTCCTTTTCCAGTTGCTTGAGGTGTCCCATTAAGTTGTTAACTTATTCTCTTTCCATTTTCTTGAGGAAGGCTTGCAGTGCAATAAATTTCCCTCTTAGGACTGCCTTTGTGGTATCCCAGAGGTCCTGATAACTTGTCTCTTCATTGTTGTTTAATTCCAAGAATTTGGTAATTTCCTTCTTGATCTCGTCTTTGACCCAAGTATCATTGCTAATGATACTAATAAGATTATTAGTATACTAATGATACTAATTAGTATACTAATGATACTAATAAGATTATTAGTATACTAATAAGATTATTATAGCTAAATAAGATTATTTAGCTTCCATGATTTTGTTTGAGTCTGCAAGTTCCTGTTGTTTTTGAGTTCAACTTTTATTCCATGGTGGTCTGAGAAGATGCAAGGGATAATTTCTATTCTTTTAAATTTGCTGAGATTAGACTTGTGACCTAGGATGTGGTCTATTTTGGAGTATGTTCCATGGGCTGATGAATAAAATGTATACTCAGTTTTATTAGGGGGAAATGTTCTATAGATATCCGTTAAGTCCAGATGCTGAATGGTAGGTTTAAATCTAGAATTTCTTTGCTAAGCTTCTTGTTGGATGATCTGTCCAACACTGCCAATGAGGTATTAAAATCTCTGACTGTGATGGAGTTGGGAGTAATCAGGTTGCTCATGTCTGTTAAAGAGTCTCTTAAAAATTGGGGTGCATTTTGATTGGGTGCATAAATATTGATAATTGAAATCTCATCATATTGAGTACTACCTTTAACAAATACAAAGTAACCATCATTGTCCTTGCTCACTTTTGTTGGTTTAAAACCTATTGTATCTGCAAATAGTATTGCAACACCTGCTTTTTTCTGCTTTCCATTAGCCTGGAAAATAGATGACCATCCCTTTACCCTGAGTCTATGCTTGTCTTTTGAAATAAGGTGTGTTTCTTGCATACAACAGATATCTGGCTTGAGTTTTTGTATCCAGTCAGCCAGCCTGTGTCTCTTTAGAGGGC
Source organism: Otolemur garnettii (assembly GCF_000181295.1). Classification (NCBI taxonomy): domain Eukaryota; kingdom Metazoa; phylum Chordata; class Mammalia; order Primates; family Galagidae; genus Otolemur; species Otolemur garnettii. Next base: position 5,044,253 of record NW_003852466.1, read on the forward strand.
AGTTTAAGCCATTTACATTGATTGAGACTATTGATAATCCTGGCATAATTTTGGATGTCGAGTTTTTTGAAGGTTCATTAGACATCTTTGATCCTTTTGTCGCTGTGGAGATTGGAATTTAGTCAAAATTTTCTGGGTGGGTTTATTCATGTGGTGGAGGATTGCGTTTGTCCTTATGGAGGATAGGTTTGAGGATATCCTTGGAGGACTGATTTAGTAATGGCAAATTTCTTCAACATGTGAATATCATTAAAGTATTTAATTTCTCCATCATAAATGAAGCTCAGTTTAGCTGGATAGAGGATTCTGGGTTGAAAGTTGTTTTGTTTTAGGAAGTTGAAGGTCAGTGACCACCCTCTTCTAGCCTGAAAGTTTTCAGCCGAGAGATCTGCAGTCATTCTAATATTCTTCCCCTTGTAGGTTAATGTTTTCTTGCGTCTAGCTGCTTTCAGGATTTTCTCTTACATGTTAACTTTAGTGAAGTTGATTATGATATGCCTGGGGGATGTCTTGTTCGGGTTGAGTCGTGCTGGGGTTCTGAAGCTGTCTGCTATCTGAATTTCAGGGTCCCTTGGCATGTCTGGAAAGTTCTCTTTCATAATTTCATTAAGGAGTGCCTCTGTGTTTTGTGAAGCAACTTCATCACCTTCAGAGATTCCTATAAGGCGAATATTAGTTTTCTTTGAATTATCCAAGATCTCTCTGAGTGAGAGATCTGTTTTTGTTCTCCATTTGTCAAAATCTTTGGAAGTCTGGGTGCGTTCAAAGTCTTTGTCTTCAGTGTCGGAGATCCTATCTTCTGCCTCGTCCATCCTCTGACGGAGGGATTCAACGGTGCTCTTCAAATCTGCAACCTCTTGTTTCAGTGTATCATAATCCTTGATCATTTTATCTTTGAAATCATTGAATTCCTGGGACAGCTTTTGAATGATTTGAAATTCTAGCTCCCTCTTTTCCTCCAACCTGTTGATCTTACTCCCTATCCAGATTCTGAACTCAATTTCTGACATTTCAGATATCTGTTTATGTAGTGGGTCTTCCATTGTGTCTACCCCATCCTTCTCTGGGGGAGTTAATCTACTCTGGTTATTCTGGTTGCCAGAGTTTTTCCACTGATTCTGTCCCATGTTGAATTTGCACCTTTCAGAAACCGTCCCTAAAACAGTTCTGCCAGTGGCTGCTTCTAGTTTTCTCCTGGGCACAACCCGGCAAGACCCCGGGAGGCAGAGCCAGCAGGCGGGGTGATGCAGCCCACCCCTGTAGGAGTCAGCGTCGCCATCAAGGCCCTGGGAGGCAGGCGCAACCTGCCCCAGCGGAGGTCAGTTGTCCTTACTGGCGACCAAAGCCCTGGAGGCAGATGCATGGTTGGGAGGATGGCGCCCCCTCCCAGGCAGGAGCTGTTGGCGACCACAAGCTGGCAAGGCACCGGGAGGCGGGTGTGCGGCTGCACGACTTGCCCCAGGAGAAGTCAGTTGTCCTTGCAAGCCACCAAAGCCCCAAATGCGGGACAGCGCAGCCCTCTCTGGCAAGAGTTGGCAGTGATCGTGCACTGGGAGGTCCCAGGAGGCAGGTGCACATCTGCGTGACCTGCCCCTGCAGAAGTCAGCTGCCCTCACAGGCTGCCAAGCCCCAGAGTGGGGTGCACCACTGGCATGATGGTGTGACCCTCCCCAGCAGGAGCTGCTGGTGACTGCCAGCCGAGAAGACCCTGGGAGGTGGGCGCGAGACTGGGCAACCTACCCAGCAGAAGTCAGTTCCCCTGGGTGGCCACCAAAGCCCTGGAGGCTGGTGCGTGACTGGCAGGACAGCACGACCCTCTCGGGCAGGAGCTGGTGGTGATCCAGGGCTAGGGGGCCCCAGGAGGCAGATGCACAGCTGATCGACCTGCTCTAGCAGAAATCAATTGCCCTCACCTGCCACCAAAGCCCTGGAGGCAGACAAGCAGCTGGTGGGACTGGGGGACCCTCCCATACAGGAGTCAATGGCAGTTGCAGGCCAGCAGGGCTCTGGGAGGCAGGCGCAGCTCAGTGACCCAACCCAGCAGAAATCAATCACCATTAAGGGCCCAGCAAAGACCCGGAGGCGGATGCCTGGCGGGGTGTGTAGCCCTCCCTGTCTGGCGTCAATCCTGGTCATGGGCACCTAGGTCTCAGGAAGTGCAGATAGTAGCTGGAGAGACAGCTGAGTGCAGAATGTGCTGACTGAGGGTAATCTGTCTGCACACAGAAAGCATGAATCAAGCGGGAAGGACTGGGACAGGGGCTTGGTCTTGAAAGGGTGGGTGGATGCTGTTCTTGGGTCTCCTCTCCCTATCTCTGCCGGCAAGGGCAGGGGGAGTGGACTGGAAACTCAAAATGGCAGTGCTAATGCCAGTTCCACTTTTCTGCCTGGGGGAGGGTGTTCGGAGTCTCAACTGGGTTCCTCCACGGTGGTAAACTTCCCTGTTAGCAGCTCTCACTCCTGGAGTGAGAGAATATGTCCTCAGTTTATCAGTGGCCTGTAGGAGACTCAGAGGAGCGGCTGAAGAGGAAACAAAGGAAAAGCACACCTTTCTTGGGGGAGGGGATGGGCGCTATTCCTTTGGGGTGATTTATGTACCCGTGGATTGTCCTCTAGGAGTCTCTGCCAGTCTCAGAAGAGGTGTCCTGCTGGTATCACTCTTCTCTCTCAGCTGGGCTCCCAGTTTTCAACTTTGTTGGGGGTTTCTCAGGACTTTATCCTTTCCTCTGAACAGGAGCTTCTGTCGGAGACTGGTGCCTGTCAGCCATCTTGACTCTCCCCCCTATATCATTATTTTAGGAGTGGGTTTCTTGTAGACAGAATATATTTATGTCATTTTTCATGTTTTTCAATTTTTAAAATATTTGTCCTTGAGCTGACACATTTAATGTTTTTATTGACATTATAAGGGCTTACATTTGCCATTTCAATTTTTGTTTTCTGTTTGTTCCGTTTTGTGTTTCTCTGTTTCCTTTTTCTCTCTTTCAGGAATTCTCTTTGAGTTACTTGAACTTTTCTTTTATAATTCTAGTTTTGATAGTCTATGGTGTTTTGATATATCTCTTTATATAGCATTTTATATAAAGACTTTAGTGACTTATATACCATGTGTATAGTGAAGTGTAGAGATACTTCTCTTTATATCCCTTTGTCCTCTTCTTATAATGTATATTTATTTTCACCACATACATTGAGAATCGCATCAGTCAATGTTATAATATTTGCTTCAGCTATCAAACATAATTTAGAAAATTCAAGAGAAAAAGAAAATAAATATTCATTCTAATTTTTTTCTTGTTACTTGGTATTTTCTTTGTAATGATCTTTCAAGAGTGCTTCTTTTATAATTTCTTTTCTGTTCAGAGAGCTTCTTTTACAAATTCTTTTATGGTAGGTCTGTTAGCAAAAAATCATCTTAGTTTTCTTTCATCTGGAAATGTCTTGACTTCCCCCTTCATTCCTGAGACAATTTTCACTAGATATAGAATTCTGGTTGACACTTTTTAAATTTGCAGCTCTTGAAAATATCATACCATGTACTCTGGCATCCATACCTTCTAATGAGAAGTCTACCATTATTCAAATTAATTGTCTTCTAAAGGTGAAGTTTCCTTTTTCTCTTGGTGCTTTTTTATTTTTGCAAGTCTGATTATAATGTGTCTTTATCTAGATGTCTTTGAACTTATTCTATACCAATTTCTTCTTTAGATTTATTTATTTATTTATTTATTGCAGTTTTTGGCCAGGGTTGGGTTTGAACCCGCCACCTCCGGCATATGGGGCCAGCGCCCTACTCCTTTGAGCCACAGGTACCACCTCTTTGGATTTATTTTGTTTCTATCTCAAAGTTTTTTGAATCCTTAGATATACGCTCCTTGTCAAATTTGAGACATGTTTTAGTCATTATTTCTTCAAATATATTTAACACCTTTCTTCCAGGGACTCTAAAAACATAAATGTTAGGTCTTTATTATTGTAGGTCTTCAGGTCCTTAAGACTCTAATGATTTTTTTTTTCAACCTATTTCTCTCTCTTATTCAGATTGGGTGGTTTGTCTTTTTCTACTTTTAAGTTCACTGATTCTTCCCTCTGTCACCTCCAATGTGCTCTTGAGACCATCCATTATGTGTTGTATTTTGTACTGCATTTTTTTGTGTGTGCCAAACGTTCCATTTGGTCTTCCTTCTACCCTGTATTTTTTTGCTGAAATCTTCTATTTTTTCATTTATCTAAAATTTATAATTGCTTAGTGGATCATTTTCATGATGACTGCTTTGAAATTGTCATCAGATGATTCCAATATTACTGCCATCTTGATATTTTTGTCTACTGATTGTTTTTTTCTCATTCAAGTCAACTCCTAGTTTGATACTACTTTAATTGAAACATAGACACTTTGGATATCATGTTTTAATACTCTGGGTTATATTAAATCTTCTGTTTTATGTGACTTCTTTTTTTTATTATTAAATCATAGTTGTGTATATTTATACTTTCATGGGGTACAGTGTGCTGTTTCCATATACAATTTGAAATACTTTCATCCAATTGGTTAACATAGTCTTCATGTCATTCTTATGGTTGTTGTGTTAAGACATTTATATTCCACGTTTAGAAAGATTCACATGTACCCTTATAGGATTATGTGACTTCTCGTGATACCACTCTAATAGGAATGGGATGGACCGCTGCTTTATTATTGCCAGGTATGGGGTAGAAATATGTTTTTCTCCACTTGACTTGGTTTGATGGGTGACTCTCAATACTGCTTGGTGGAGTGGGAGTTCCTGCCATTTACTTGGTCTCCACAGATACCCACTGGCTGGGAGTAGCAGGGGAGCCTTGTCACTGCATCCCAAGTGGACTGTACTCATACGATGGGAAAGGGATAGTTTTGCTTATCCTGGGGGGCATGACAGGATAAAAGTGCACCTCATTTCAGATAAAGGATGTTCAGGATCCTACTCTCCACTGTCACTTCATGGGGAGGAGCCCATTCAGTGGAAGTGAAAGTTTTGACTCCCTACTCATTCTTCTCTGACAGCACTGTGTCCAGGGGGTTGTGGTAATTTGTTATAGTCTGAAAAGCTTGGCTATATAAGCTCTCCACTCACTTTTTGGTGGCAGGGATGAGGAAGCAGTCATGTTTTTCTTTCTGTGGTATTTGGCTAGAATAGAGTGGTTACTGTTTGAAAGTTCTGTCTCTTTCATTTGGAAGAGCAGGATTTTTTTTTTTCCAGTTTGTGGCTCGGGCCAGGTTTGAACCTTCCACATCGGGTATGTGGGGCCAGCACCCTACTCCTTTGAGCCACTGAACCCTGAAAGAGCAAGATTTTATGGAAGCCTATTGGTGTTTCTGAGTGGCTAGTCTCTCTAGTATTCAGTTTGGGATATATGAATCAAATAGAAAATGCAGGAAATTCACCTCCATGTTGCTCCTCAGGCCCCTGTGCCCCTAGTCGGTTTTCCACCTCTTCATTTTTTTTATTGCAGTGTTCTACATACAATGCCCAGGGTCTTCAGTTGCACTTAGAGGCAGGAATATGGAAAGGCATTTCTATTCCATCTTTCAAAACATAAATGTCCCCGCCCCCACCATCAATCAGACTTTTCACATTCTTATTTTTAGATTTTTCACATTCTTGTACGGACTTTTCTTGATCCTTTGGATACATTTTTCATGTGCCATCTGACAAAATCACCTCAGATAAAAACACAGGTAAGATAAATATTGCTTCATTATAAAAAGGAAAACAAAATACGTTTTTACTTTGTTTCAGTAAGCACTTATCCATACAGAATAGGACCCAACAAAGTGTCTTTTTCAATGTTTTAATGCTTCTTCCTTAAAGCAGAAATTCAGGCATTTAGGGTAATTTAGGGAGCTGTGTTAGAAAATTAATGTGCTTCTTTTGGGGTCAAAATTATACCAAACAATAACTTACAGACCAAAAATAAATTGCTTTCATAAATAACAATATTTATTTGGATCAGATAGTTTAGTTTACTCTGAACTAAATAAACTTATTTTCATTTTTGAGTAGCACAAGGAAAGTATAACAACTTTCTTACAAAAGGTAGTTTTTCCATATTCTTAACAGCTACCACATGATTCAATGCTGCATAGGTGGCAGGACATCTATCTCACCTGATTTTCAATACTGGTGTCTTAGTGGAAAGGCATTTACATTTTTGCTTTCCTGAATTTTTAATTGAAAAAAGAGATTGAAATCTAAATTAATGTGTTGGCAAAACAGTGTCTAAATTATAATAAGCATATCTGTGCATTTGTTGTTAGGCAGTTGAGTATCATTTAGATCACGATTAAACTGTGAAGTTGACAATGTGATTTTCTATTTAACTCTGTGTTAACTTTACCCACCCAGATGCTGCTCTGCAGAATGAGCTGGTTCTAGAGCACAGACGTTTTGAAAGGCTTTGAATCCAGACATGACTTTTCATTTTTAATTATTTGTGCTTGATTTACATAATTACTGCCCTCACTGGTTTGGATGTGTCTGAATTAATTAGGTACTTTTAATAGCAGAATCAGATATAATTGTGTACAACAAAATACACTTCTTTCTTTTGTGACTTTGTAGGAGAGTCAGTGAAAGCTTTTGATGTTCCTCAAACACTTTGCAAGTCTTATATGCCAGAGTTTGCAGTGTCTATTATTCTTAAAAATTACTTGTTGAACTACTAAAATTTATTCAATATTTTTAACAGCACAAAGTATGTAACTTAATTTGCTATAAGTAGATGACAGTGATTCACTTCCTTTCAGAAAAAAGTAACAAAATTAAGACTAGATAATTAAAAATGAGATAACAATGAAAACACTAATGAACACTAGTAGACCAGATTATCTGCATGGAAATAATGCACTATAAGTATGAGAAGGGTTTCTCCATTTATTTTTTGGTATAAATCATAAATAAATCATAAAACCCATAAGAGATAAACATTTTGCTGTTTACAATTGAATCATACTGGGATCTTTTGAGGACACACTAACGTGATCTAATAAATACCCAGACTTATTTTAACTTCCACTTGTCTTCTCTAATTAAACAAGATAAGATGCATGAATGTCTATTCTGTACATGATGCAGGGAGCACAAGACCACATGTATGGGTCATTCAACCAGACTCCACAATCTCTCAGTTAATATAGTTCAGAGAATGTAAGTCTTGTTGTAGGAATAAAAGCATTCTTTTCTTTTTCCAAATTCTCCCAATAAGTAAGCTCCAAAATTGGAAATAAAATCAAGTTCTGCTGACTACAGCTTTGCCAGTTATGCTGAGTCTAGTCCAAGCTCTTTTATTTGTTAAAAGCAGAAACAGTTATAATACTTTCCAACAATGACAAAAATGTTTGTCCATATCCCTTTTCTCCCAAAACTATTTTAGAAAATTATTAAGTTATAAGAATGAATTTTTTAAAAATAAAAACAAGAAGAAACAAATCACCCATGATCTTGAATGTAGCCAGTGAATATTCTGCTTTGTTTCTGAGGAAGAAATAACAGTTCTTGTGTATCCATTAGGACTTACCTCACATTAATCTCTTCTAAGTGCCAGTCAAGGTCTTGCCCCCTTTTCACATCCACTGTCTGAAAAAGGCAACTGCTTCTGTTCCTAACACATCCACCTGCTAAAAGTTATGTCATCATTAGCAAGGATGAACTCCTTGTCTGCATCCTGAGAGAAACACAGCAAAACTTTCATTTTAGGAAAAGCAGCTGACTCCAAATTGGGTTTGAGTCATAGCTTCAACCTTCTCTTTCTGACAGAAATTTGGGAACTTGTGTTAAGACCATTTTATGTGCTACTGGATCTAAGCCTTTCCAGGAGCATAATTAAACCAACTGTCCCCAGAGTTAAAGTTTCAAGAGTTAATGCAAGAACCTCTCATCAGAAACCTCTTGAAAAAGGCTCTTCCAAAAATCAAGAGAACCACATCTCAATCTACTAGTGGTTCTGACTTTTAGAGTGTACAGGTCGAAGACATACCACATACAATGAAGACATAAATATTCTTGTTATCAAGATTCTCCATCTAAATAAGTCTAAATCCTGGTCATGGATTCAGATTTGCCGGATAACTTATTGAATGCCCCCCTATTTGTTCTCATTATTTAATCCCCATGACAATTCTAAGAGATTGTCTTCTCTGCTCAGCCTGTGAGCATACAGGGGATCAGAGAGATTAAATAATTTGTCTAAATTTACAAATCTAATAAGGGACACAAAAAGTAGAGAAACAACTTGAGTGCCTAATTACTAAGCATCAACTACTGTGTTTGTCACAGCACATTTAGTCTTTACCACTCTAGATGTTATTTCTTATTTGACAGATCAATAAATTAAACTTCAAAGGATTTAAATGATTTGTACAGTCAGAACTTTTGACAACCAAGAGTCACATCACCACCAAGTCAGGTCTCTGAAGTATGCTCTGTCTGACTCCAAAGCCTACTGTGGTCCTCCAGGTCCTACAGATTTCTGTCTGCATGACTTCAAGGCAGACTGCTTGCCACTATGCCACAATGATTCCTGGCAACCAGTGGTTGCAATAAAAATATCAAATGGGGCTAAGCACAGTGGCTGACACCTGTAATCCAGCACTCTGGGAGGCTGAGATGGGTGGATTGCTTGAGCTCAGGAGTTCAAGACCAGCCTCAACAAGAGAAAACCCATCTATACTAAAAATAGAAAAAAATAGCCAGGCTTTGAGGCAGGTTCTTGTAATCCCATCTACCAGGGAGGCTAAAGAAAGGACTGCTTGAACCAAAAGGCTGCTATAGGCTATGATGTCAAGGCACCCTACCCAGGGTGACAGAGTGAGACTCTGTCTTAAATAAATAAACAAATATGTCAAATGTATAACTTAGAGCCCTGTGAAGCAGCTCAACTTAACATAAAAGCCAAAATTACTTGTTATAAAGGAATTTTGAGCAATTTTCTAGGAAAATATAAGGTGGAGAGATGGGAATACAATTGGAAGATTTGTGACCTCAAAGCCATTTACTATTGAGAACAGGATGGAGTCACAAGTTAGAGCAGCCAAGTCTGAACTCCAATCTGGGCTAGTCTCAGTGGACCTTGTTTTCTCCTTTGTAAAATTACATGAGTCTATTTAATGATAAGACTAAGATATTTCAAAAAATTTTTAATTTTTCTACTGTTTGGGGTTCATTGAGGGTACAAAGAATTAGATTACACTATTTACATTCGTTAGATATAGTCCCTCTTATAACTGTATCCCACACCCAAGAGCTGTGCCATACACCATGACCCACCAATGACCCCCCATCCTGTTCCCTCCTCCCCTTCCCCAATTGCTCATTCCCCTACTCCGCCCCTTGTATTAGATCACCCACTGCCTTAATATTCAAATAGAGTACATTGGATTTTTGCTTCTCCATTCTTATGATGCTTTACTAAGAAGAATGTGTTCTCCTTCCATCTAAGTTAATATAAAATATATAGTCTCTATCTTTTTTAGTGGCTGAATAGTATTCCATGGCATACATACACCACAGCTTATTAACCCATTTCCAGGTTGGTGGGTATTTAGAGTGTTTCCACATTTTGCTGATTATAAATTGAGCTGCTATAAACAGTCTAGTGTAAATGTCCTTATGATGAAAGGAATTTTTTTTTCTTCTGGCTAGATGCCTAGTAATGGGATTGCAGGATGAAATGGGAAATCTAGTTTGAGTTCTTTGAGGATTCTCCATACTTCCTTCAAAAAACATTGCATTAGTTTGCAGTCCCACTAGGAGTGTAAAAGTGTTCCCTTCTCTCCACAGCCACACCGGCATCTGCAGCTTTGAGACTTTGTGATATGGGCCATTCTCATTGGGGTGAGGAGATATCTCAGGATAGTTTTGATTTGCATTTCTCTAGTGATTAGGGATGATTAGCATTTTTTCATATATGTGTTAGCAATTCATCTGTCCTCATCAGAGAAGTTTCTGTTCATGTCTAATAGATGAGATTGTTTGCTCTTTTTTGTTGATCAATTTGGGTTCTCTATAGATCCTAGTTATCAAGCTTTTGTCTATTCATAGTTTGCAAATATATTTTCCCATTCTGATGGTTGTCTGTTTGCACCACAGCTTATAGTTGTACAGAAACTTTTCAGTTTAATTAAAATCTCATTTGTTTATTTTATTGTTGTTGCAATTGCCATGTAAATCGTCTTCATAAAATATTTCCTGAGGCCAATCTTCAAGTGTTTTCCCTACACTTTCTTTGAGGATTTTTATTGTTTCATGCCTTAGATTTAAATCTTTTATCTATCTGAGTCAATTTTTGTAAGTGGTGAGAAGTGTGAGTCCAGTTTCAGTCTTTTACATGTGGATAGCCAATTCTCCCAGCACCATTTATTGAATAGGGATTATTTTCCCCAGTATATGTTCTTGTTTGGTTTATCAAAGATCAGGTGACTGTAAGATCTTAGTTTCATCCCATGGTTTCTATTCAGTTCCAAATGTCAGTGTCTCTATTTTTGTGCCAATACCATGCTGTTTGGATCACTATGGCCTTGTAGTACAGCTGAAAGTCTGGTAGGGTGATAGCTCTAGCTTTGTTTTTATTACTAAGAATTGCCTTGGCTATATGGGATTTCTTCTGGTTCCATAAAAAATGAAGAATTATTTTTTCCAAATCTTGAAAGTATGCTGATAGTATTTTAATGTGGATAACATTGAATCTGTAGATTGGTTTGGGTCGTATAGACATTTTCACAATGTTGGTTCTTCCACGCCATGAGCACATATATTCTTCCATTTGTTAATATCATTTGCTCCTTTTTTTCTTAGGGTTTTATAATTTTCTTTTGTAGAGTTCCTTCACCTCTCCCATTATATATATTCCTAGATATTTCATTTTTTTCTAAGCTACTGTGAAAGGAATTGTGTCCTTGATTAGCTTTTCATAGTGGCTGTTTTTGGCATTTACAAAGCCTACTGATTTGTAGATAATGATTTTATATCCTGAAACATTGCTATATTTTTTGATCACTTCCAGGAGTCTTGTGGTTGAGTCTTTGGGGTTCTCTAAGTATAAGATCATATCATTGGCAAAGAGGGAGAGTTTGACCTCCTCTACATCCATTTGGATGCCCTTTATTTCTTTTTCTTGCCTGGTTGTATTGGTTAGAACTTCCAGCACTATGTTGAATAGTAGTGGTGATAGAGGAAAACCTTGCCTGGTTCCAGTTCTAAGCGGAAAAGCTTTCACTTTTACTCCATTCAGTCTAATATTAGCTGTGTGTTTGCTGTAGATGGCTTCAATCAGATTAAGAAATGTGCCACCTAAATCTATATTTTTAAGTGTTCTAATTAGAAGGATGCTGAATTTTATTGAATGCTTTTTCTGCATCTATTGAGAGGATCACATGGTCTTTGTTTTTGCTTCTGTTGATATGCTTATGGACTTGTGTAACTTAAACCAGCTTGACATCCCTGGGAAGAAACCTACTTGATTGTGATGAATGATTTTTTTAATGTGTTGCTGTAATCTCTTGGCTAGGATTTTATTGAGAATTTTTGCATGTATATTCATTAGTGGTGTTGGTCTGAAATTCTCCTTTTCAATTGGGTCTTTTCTTGGTTTTGGTATAAGGGTGCTGTTTTTTTTTTATAGAACATGTTGGGGGAAGATTCCTTCCTTCTCAATTTTTGGGAATAATTTCTGCAGTATGGATATAACCTCTTCTTTGAAGATTTGATAGAATTCTGGTGTGAAGCTATCTGGACCTGGGCATTTTTTGGTTGGGAGATTTATTGTTTCTTTGATCTCAGTTTTTAAAATTGGTCTGTTCAAGAGGTATATTTCTTCTTCATTAAGTCTAAAGACAGGAAGTGATTTCAGGTATTGATCCATTTCCTCCACATTGTCAAATTTCTGGACATAGAGTTTTTTGAAATACTCAGAGATGATCTCTTACATTTCTGTGGCATCTATTATTTCCCCTTTGTCATTTCTGATTGAGGTCATTAGACATTTTATTTTTCTGTTTCTAGTTAATCTGGCCAAATGTTTATTGATTTTATTTATTTTTTCACAAACCAACTTCTTGTTTCATTAATTTTATGAATGATTCTTTGTTTTCAATTTCATTAATCTCTGATTTAATTTTGGTTATTTCTTTTGTTCTGCTGGGTTTGGGATTAGATTGCTCTTCTTTTTCCAATTCCATAAGCTGGTTCATAAATTTGTTGATGGGCTCTCCTTCTGTTTTTTGAATGCAGGCATCTACTGTGATGAATTTCCCTCTTAAGACTGCTTTTGCCATATTCCACAAGTTTTGGTAACTTGTGTCTTCATTGTTGTTATATTTGAGGAATTTAATTATTTCTTCTTTTATCTCCTCTTGAACCCAACTATCATTCAGCATAAGGTTGCTGAATTTCCAAGTCTTTGTGTGAAGATGAACATTTTTTTTGAAGTTGAGTTCCTCCTTTATTGCCTTGTGGTCTGAGAAGATATAAAGTGTAATTTCTATTGTTTTAGTTTTGCTGAGGTTTGATTTGTATCCTAGGATGTGACCAATTTTGGAGTACATATAATGGGCTAATGAGAAAAATATATATTTCGTAGCTTTGGGATGGTGTGTTCTGCATTTGTCTATTAATCCCTTTTGTTCTAGGGATACATTTAAGTCCTTTGTATCTTTGTTTAGTTTTGTTTAGCAGATCTGTCCAGTTCTGTTAGATCTGTTATTTAAAGTCCCTGAGTATTATTGTGTTATGGGATATCATATTGCTCAGACTCATCATGATCTGCTTCATAAATCTGGAGCATTTAAATTGAGTGCATAAATACTTAAAATTGAAATATCTTCTTGTTGTATTGTTCCTTTGACCAGTATAAAGTGTTCTGCTTTGTCTTTCTTAACTTTAGTTGCTTTAAATCTGCTTGTATCTGAAAATAAGATTGCAACCCCTTCTTTCTTCTGATTTCCATTTGCCTGAAAAATTGTTTTACATTACTTAACCCTGAGTCTCAGTGTGTCCTTCAAGGCTAGGAATGTCTCCTGAAAACAGCATATTCATGACTTGTGCTTTATATATATATATATATATATATATATA
>NW_003852466.1:5057381-5072935 GCF_000181295.1 Otolemur garnettii
CTATATATATATATATATATATGTAGCCAGTATGTGCCTCTTCAGTGGTGAATTCAGTCCATTGACATTTATTGAAAGAATTGATAAGTGTGATGGAGTTCTATTCATCTTATTTTGTGAATGTCTGTTTTGTAGTTTTATCCCTTTTGTGCCATTGTGGAAGCTATGTTTTGACCTTTAGGTTCTGGGTGTTTACTTTGCTAATGGTCCATTGTGGTGGTCAATATTGAGAATAGGTTAAAGTCTTTCCTGTAGAGTTGTGGCAAATTTCTCAGGGCTTGTATATCTGCAAAAGCTTTGATTTCTCCATCAATTTTGAAGCTTATTTTATCAGGATAAAAAATTCTGGGCTAAAATTGTTTTATTTAAAAATGTTGAAGATGGATGACCATGCTCTTTTGGCTTGGAAGATTACAGTTGAAAAGTCTGCTGTCATCCTAATGGCTTTGCCTCTGTTGGTCAGTTGGCGCTTATGGCTGGCTGCTTGCAGAATTTTTACTTTCATCTTGACTTTGGACAGGTTTATTCCAATCTGTCCTGGAGAGCCTCTGTTTGAGTTGAGATGACCTAGGGTTTGATATCAATCTGAAAAGAGTGTTGGGGGTCTTCAGTAAAACTTGGAAAGTTTTCATTTATGATAGTCTCCAGTAGGACTTTCATTCCTTTGAGACAATTGTCTTCCCCTTCAGGAATCCCTATTATTTTTATGTTTGAATGCTTCATGTAGTCTCATGGTTCTCTAAGTGCATGTTCTGCTTTCTCTCTCTTCTTTTCTGCCTCTTTAACTTCCTGAGTTATCTCAAAAACTTTATACTCTAGCTCTGAGGTTCTTTCTTCTCCATAGTCTAACCTTTTTTGATACTTTGTACTGCATCTTTACATTCCTTGGTTGTCTCCTTCATTTCCTTAAGCTCCACCATATCCTTTTCTATATTCTACATCTCTTTTTGTCCAACTTTTGGTTCTGTCTTTTCATTTTATCATCCATTCCTTTTATTGTCTTTATCATCCATATTTTAAATTCTCTTTCTGTCAAGTCCATTAATTCTTTACAGGTGGAGTCTTCTGCAGTAGTGTCCTCATGGTCCCTTAGAGGAGTTACCTCTGTTTTGGTTTTTCATATTGGCTGAGCTGTTCTTTCTTCTTGTTCACCTCCTTGGCCTCCTTTTTCCTTCTTACTGCCTCTTTTATTTAAAACAGAAGTTCTTGCTCTTGAAGACAGTCTGTTGCAATATGTCACCAGTTCACCAGCTGGTGCTCTGGTTTTCTTTAGGAGACTGAGAGCACAGCCTCTGTGTTCCTTATTCCAAACGTAGTTGCCTTTGTTGATTGCCTGATTATTTCCTATTTCCTCAGCATTCAGACCCTGCCAGGTTGGGTTCTTACAGCTCACAAGAATCTTTCAAGGGCAGGTGTTACATTGCCCCTGACCTCAGTGGGATGCAGTAGTCTTTCAGCCTGTCCCAAGAGTGGAGTTCTGATCCTGGCAAGTGGAACTAAGACCACCATGATTTAGGCCTCTGCTAAGTAAGACCTCTCACCACTTTCCCACATAGCAGGCCCATGGCCACTGAGACTTTCCAAGTATGACTGCCTCACCAATCACAAAACCTATCACAAATCCACTCCAACCAGCATTCAAATCTGGTCACTGTATACTGTTTGAATTTGCCCACTTTTCCAACCTTTCTGCTCAGTGTACACCTTCACCCAACAACTGAAAACTCCAGAAAGTCTTCCTCCCATTCCAGACCTCTGTAGAGGGCCAGCTGATCCCTGCTGGTCATAATCACTTGCCTAATTCATCAGATTTACACTGCTCCAGATCGCACACTATATCCAGCCGACTACCTCCTTACTGTCTCAAATATTTTAAAAGGCTATTTACAATATATAATGGAGCAGAATTTCTATTTCATCATTTATAATAAGTTTCCCTCTGAAAACATAGGATGTAGAGCAACCTTGGTATTCCTTAATACATTTATCACTCTACTCCAAAAAAGAAAAAGAAAAAGCGAAGTTCCCTTCTACATGTCAAAAGTTCTTCAGCAAATTATTTCAAGGTTTTTTTTTAATGAAAAAAAGAGAAAGAAAAAGCGAAGTTCCCTTCTACATGTCAAAAGTTCTTCAGCAAATTATTTCAAGGTTTTTTTTTAATGTATGTCATCATCCTTAAGTGAATATTATAAACCCAATACCAAGGGAAGCTATAACTCTTGACTTGTGTTCTAAAAACATTAGGTGGGAAGTCCAAAGATACTTTATAGATTTGAAACAATTTTTATTATGATTATTTGTCATTTCATTTGAAGAATTGTAAGATTAAATGTGGGTCCTTAAGTAGCTCATTTTTTTTTTGCAAGGTACATTATTATCTGTGTTTGTCAGACACTGATGCCAGGTGACAGTTGGAACTAATGATAGTTCATCCTTGAGCACAGGAAACAAACCATAGATATGGAAAATTAATGGTGAAATTGATGTGTATGACCATACCTATATACATACCACATATGATTATTTAAGTAACACAGAATAAAAAATAATGTATATATTAATTTAAAATATCCAAATGGAGAATAATATAAACAGTAACAAAAAGTAGCCATTTAATCTTTTAATTAATTTTTCTGCTCTTGTGGGACTCATCCTCTCAATATGTTTATTAGGTACATTAAGGTTGTCATGAGGTATCCCTCAAGAACTCGTCAAAAAGAGAATTCTGAATATCTTCTGAGAGTTAAAGTATAAAATCAAAATATAAGAATTAGATAAGAGGTCTAGAAGGTCATCACAGAGAGAGATGATGGCTGCTATATACCATGGTTTAATTGAAATTGACTGAATGTGAGAACACTGAATGTATATGTTGGTCTACAGAAGAGGGATCAGCCACCAGTAAAGACACTAGCCATAAACCACTGCTGCTATTACCAAAACTACCTAGAGTTATGTTTGTCATCTGAGGGTTTAGGTGTAAAAAAATGTATCTTTCTTTTTCGCCTTTATCTTCTGGCACAGAGCTTCTTAAATCCTTGGAATTGTCTGAGTAATGAGTGATAGGAGCATCTTTTCTTATTCATAACAAGACTCTTTCAACCATACTTGAGTTTCAACCATATCAGCGGCCAGTGGTAACTCAGTCATGTCCATGTAATGAAACCTCCATAAAATCCCTAAGCAGTGATTTATAGAGCTTCTGGCTTGATGAACATATTGAGGTGCTAGGGGGGTGCCACTCCTGGAGAGGGCATGAGACCTCTGCCCTTGCTCAGTGCATCTCTGCCATTTGACTCTTCCTGAGCTGTATGCTTTATAATTAAATAACAAATTTAAGGTTTTCTGTAACTTCTGTGAGTTGTTCTAGTGAATTACAGAACTGAAGAAAGACCTACTTTTCCCGTGCTCTGCTTTAGCAGGGCCACTCCCTACACCACTGCTTTGAGCCTCAGGAACCCGAATTACCTAACAGGGGTTGTGGGAGCCTCTAAATTTGTAGACATGTCAGACATAAGTGTGGGTGCCCTGGGGAGCTGGTATCTACAGTCTCAAATTGAGCCTGTTCACTTGTGGGGGTGCAATGACTGTGTAATTGGTGTATTGTTCTGCTTGAGCCGATGTGTAAAATACCATAGATTGAATGGCAAAAATGAAAGAAATTTATTTTCTCACAGTACTGGAAACTTGAAGTCAAAGATCAAGGTGCCAGCGTGGTTAGTTTTTGGTGAGGGCTCTCTTCCAGGCTTGATGGTGGCTGCCTTCTCACTATGTCCTCACATGGCCTTTCTTTGGTATATGCTTGGGGGAAGAGAGAGAGAGAGAAACAGAGAGAGAGAGAGAGAGGCAGATAGACACAAAAATACAGAAAGAGAGACAGAAAAAGAGACAGAGAGAGACAGACTGAAGATATTAATCCTATTACATCAGGGCCCCACCTTTACAACCTAATTTAACCTTAATTACTTCCTTATTCCAAATACTAGAGTTAGGATTTCAAAACACTAATTTAGAGGGGGAGCACAACATTCAGTCCATAACAGCTGGTGTCTGAGAATTGGAGAAATGAGACTGGAAATGACACCAGACATTTGATGTCAAGGGAAAAATGCTATTGAGGACAAAATTAAAATTTATCTTTGGGAAAAGACTCTTTTGATTAGAAAAGCAGTCCATGGTTGTTTTTAAGCATATTTATGGTGTGGGATTTACTCTGGAGAGAGAGGTTGACATTGTGAGAAACTTCATGACTCTTCAGCTTCTATTTATTTATTTATTTATTTTTGAGACAGAGTTTCACTCTGTTTTACTGGGTAGAGTTGGTGGCATCATAGCTCATAGCAAACTCAAACTCTTGGGCTCCAGTGATCTTCTTGCCTCAGTCTCCTGAGTAGCTGGGATTACAGGCACCCACCACCATGCCTGACTAGTTTTTCTATTTTTAGTAGAGACAGGGTCTCCCTCTTACTCAGGCTAGTCTTGAGCTGCTGAGCTCAAATAATCCACATGCCTTTGCTTCCCAGAGTGCTAGCATTACAGGCATGAGCCACTATGCCTTGCGTTCTTCAGTTCCTATTAGGATGACCCATACAATACTTAACCTCTTGTTTCCTTGACCTATTCCTCTAAAAGACCTCCTTCTTTCCAACTCAACCATATACTCTTAAGTCACACTAGACTCATAATCCCTTGAAACTGACCCACCCCCCAAAATTCCACATTCTTCCCACAGTTTCCTCATCTTCCATGACCTGGCCACTTGCTCCCACTATGTGTTTTGGTCTTGATTGTCCCTTTAACAATGCTCCTATTGTGTCCTAATCATCTAACCTTCCCTTCTGCTTTCTTGGTTTCCTTCATTAGCCAACATTGACTCCATCCATAGTTCTCATTTTAGATATAGTTTTGCCAGTTCTCCAAACTGTCTTTTCCCTCTTTTCATCATATCCATCTGGAAAAATCTAACCTGCTTTCACCCTTCTATGTACTTTCTTCACACCTACGTTCCACCTTCACTACATCTGTGGCAAGACCACAGGCCAAACTATGGTGTCACTATACATTCAGGACCCCCAGATAAATGGGCCCTACATCATACCTCTTGAGTAACTCTAATGACTACTTCAATGTGGCTGTACTATACCTCCAGTCTATATACTAGTATACCTCCAGTCTATACCTTCATCCAGTTGACCCCTCACCAAGCCAAGACTTAACCTTCTACTTAACAGAAAAAGTTGAAGCCAACATTTGAAACATTCTTCACCCTTGAACCCTATCTCCTTACCTAAGTCTAGAAATGCTCACTTTTTTCCTGCTTCATGAGAGTCTTCTTCCTATCCACCACTAGTCCATGCACCAGTGTTTTGAGACTCAGGAGCCTAAAATTGCCAATTATCCTGTTTCTCTATCATACTTCTATCCTGTTTCTCACATCTATCAACCTGATTGTTGCCACTTCATTTTAATTCCCCAAACTAATCACATTAAGTCATAAACAAAAATTTTCTTTATCTTTCATCCCTGTCTAAACATTGACCTTTTGCTTTTCATGAACTTTAAAGAAAACTCCCTGGGAACAAGCTCTCTATGAGCATCTGCTAATGATAGCTCACATTTAGACCTTTTGCTCTTCTTGCTCTGCACTCTCCTCCTTGACAATCTCACACACCCTCAATCATGACTTTGAACCAAATACTGCTTAAATAATTATAGCCTAGATCTCTTTTCTGAGTCTCTGCCAGATTATCCAGCCAAAAACTCGACTTGGGTCTCAATCTCAAAGGTATCTCAAACTCAAAGGTATGTGTGAGACTCAACCCATGATATTAGCCTCTAGATTCCATTCTTCTTCTAGGGTTTTCTATTAATATTTTAATTCATGATGCTTCTATATTTTCAGATGTGCAATCTGAATTCTAAGGGTCAGGTTTATGGCTTTTCTCCCTTTTACTCTGCTTTACTACTAATCTCCAATCCATCATTTATTCCTATTGGTAGTCTCCCCTTAGTAATTTTCAAAGCCTTCCTCCTTTCTCTGCGTTAGTTGGTAGTTGTTCCTAATTTTAACGTCCATAGACTCTCATTTGGACTATCATCTATGCAAACTCTGGTTTTCCTCCAACTCATTCTCCATGTTGCATTCAGGGCTACTTTATTTTTTTCAAAACTTAAATCTGAGCTTTAATAATCCTCTAAATTCCTGCTAGATCTAGCCTCTTTGCCTAGCTCCATAACTCACCACATCGTGTAGACTATGACTATCCTCCTCCTCCGACCCTCTGCTCTCCTGTCACACTGGACTTCTTAGCTTTCTCTGTGGTCTGGGAATCTTCTCCATGTGCTGTCTTCTTCCCCGTCGAGGACTGTGCCTTGCCACCTGTCCCTTCTCATCACCTTCTTACCTTATTTATCCAATAATTGATATTATCATGACTCCTTGAGATAGGCCCTCTCTGATGGCCAGATGCCATTATCAAATGATCCCAAAATATCATGTTTCTTCTCTCAAAGCTCTAACCTCACTTTGGAGTTGTGCACTCATTTGTGTAATTATTTTGGAAAACATATCCTGAGAACAAGGGTTGCATTTGTTTTTTGCCCTGTTACGTCCCTATCACAGTGTGTGGCACATAATAGTCATGTAACAAACATTTTCTGAAAATGATAGACTAATCATAGAATGGGGGCTGTCTACTTTTTGTAAGATAAGAAACTTTGCTATTAGTTTTTTATGTGGGCTGGAGAAGGTAGCTTGAGAACTTTGGAGCTAAAAAGAGCAAGAGAGAAGATAGAAAAGAATAGAATGGGAGTTTCAACAGTGTGGTGGTGGAGAAATTGCCACTCAGGGAGGGTCTATGATGGGCCAGGTTCAATACTTGTTGAGAGAAGTGGTATCTGTTTTCTTTTTGAAATTCTCTTATGACACACATTTTCAGCAAATATTTAGCCAATACCGTCAAGTGATGTCTGGGCAAGGATAAAGAGGAAGGTAGTATACTTATTAAGAGGGTGCAAAAAATAATGGATATATATTTTCAGAAAGGAAAAAAACAGTATTAAAATTGCAATACTCAAGTTACATTTGACTTCTGTAATTGCAAGAAATTCTCAAAAGTGATTCATATTCATCTCTTGCTATTGATTTATATTGAGTATTATAATTTTAATACAGTTTTTTCTTTCTTAAAATGTGCATTTTTTTGTCACCCCCTGTATAAGGGATAAGATTAAACTAGTGAGAGTTAAAACAATACACAGAGATAGTAGTAAGATGATAAGCAATGACTTTAGGAACCACCTGGGAACAGTAACTTAAATGAGACAGAATAAAGGATAAGTAGTGCAAGAAATCCTTAGAGATACTTGGCAGGCAGCTGAATTGTTATATGGCTCAATGGGGCGCCACAAAGTATAGTATTTGTTTATTAAGAGGAAGGTATGATCCTGAAGATTATAAAAATCAGGATAATTATCTTACCCACAGAGGAAGAACAGCTCAAGATTCAAACATTGCCAGTAGGTTAAAGAATGTCATTCCATTGGCAACTGACAAATTATGGAGAACAATGCATCACGTTACCTTAGTCTGATGCCATTAAATATTCAAATCACTTATTGATTTTCCTTTGATCTGACTCCAGGTTTATCCAGCAAATGTCTGATTATAACTATCTTCCTATGTAGGACTAAGCAGGAGATGCTACCTTTCAGTGTTTATGATAGTTCATTTCTCACTGTGAATTAGGAAGTGTATGTCTGGATTTTAATTGACCTTGTGCATGTGTTTAGAGGAATATACTCTTCATTTGCAGCTCAGACTAGTTTTCAAAGCTCATGAGGTGAAAGGACAGCTCTGGACCATCAATTATCTACCAAGGAAGAGTCCTCCTCTGTGATCCTTTGTAAGTGGGACCTTTCTCAAACGATCCTCCTCTTTCCTGATTGAGCATTTTCTCTCTTCTTCCACCCTACACGTGACTATTGGTGTTAAAATAACATTTGTTTTAAAAGGAAGTATGAATGCCATCTCTTAATTTGAAAATTTATATCCCCTTTAGGAAAAAAATATCTTTACAAATATCTTCATTCATTCAATATATCTATTGACTGAATAGTACTATAAGGGAAATAATATAAAAAATAATTACTAAAATAAATAAAATTAGTTTTAAAATAAAGTAAAAGAATTGAATTTATGATTCAAAAAGTTTAAGTTAACTCCAGCTAAAGAACTCAGGAAAAGGTCTATGGAGGATGTAAGCATGAAATCAGACTTGAAGAATAAGAGAGATTCCAATAGGAAGGGATGTTAGGAAGGTAGAAAGAGCAGAAGATAGAGAAGAAAAGGATGTGTTCAGATCCTGAGTGTAAAATCAGACCCTTTGGTACAGCCTAGATTAGACTGCAGAATGGGATCTTATTTGGAAATAGTATTGTTGCAGATGTGATTAATGTCACGTCATTAGGGTTGGCCTTAATCCAATATGACTAGTGTACTTATTGAAAAAAATAACATAACTTGGCCATAGGAAGATGCATGCATGGAGAATACCATGAATATCTGAAAATGACCATTCACAAGCCAAGGAGAGAGATGTGGAGCAGAACTTTGCCTCACAGACCTCAGATGGTGCCAATCCTGCCAATACCTTGATGTGGGGCTCTAGCCTCCAGAACTGGGAGACAATACATTTTCGTATTGAGGCTTGGTCATGGCACCTTGACAAATTAATATACCATTTTAATAGGGACAGAAGTCCCAAGAAATAAGACCAGGCAGATGTGTGCATGTTTTTAAAAAGGGTCATGAAAGTCACACACAAAAATTAGTATTTTATCTCAATAGGTGTAGAAAAAGGCAGGAAAATAATTACCCATCAATCCCTAACAGCTAACAAGTACTTTTAGGCAACTTAATCCAATTTCTTTTTCACAGGAGCCCCTGGGGAAAGTGTTGTTAGCATAGATATTAGTTGGAGGATAATCTTTCAGAACTAGTTTGCTCAGTGGTGCCCAGTGAATGCACACTGAGTGAAGAAACAAGAAACAATACTGTGGCCTTGCTTGGGTTCAGCTCTTCCAAAGTCTTAGCACAGTCTTTTCCGTTTAGCAAGTATCCCATAATATCTCCTGAGCAGGTGGCCAAATGTCTTGACTGTCCCACGAAAGTGTGAGGAACACTGAATTTCCTATTTCAAGGTCAGCATCTCAAAGATTAGTAAGTTCATGGGAAACACAACGACTTATATTTTATCTTAAAAAACATATTTCCACAACCATAGCTCCATCTGTGCCCTGCATACATTACTTGTCTTCTTTTTAAAGAAAATTCTTTGGTTTCACATTTACATTCTCCACTTGGACACAGAGTACATGGCCACATGGCACATCTGAGGACATGCTCACCACTGGTGCCGTCCTCCAGGTTCCTACCTGTTCCTCATCCTCTTCTCCACACGTCTGGGACCAGGTTAGAGAGAAAGAAGGAAAAAGGCCAGAAGAGACCCTTTCTTTTGCCAGTGAAGTCCTATTTTCCAAGACTCCTCTATTCTGCTTAAACCCACTCTGCTAGACAGACTGACAATAAATGCGGCACAGATCACTGTAAACCCTGCAGAGAGAGAAAGGAAAACCACTGCTTTGTATTCCTTCCTGAGAAATATTATGGGGCTCTGTGTCCTGTCCACATAGCTCACTCATAAGGCACATTTTCACATAGTGCTGGGGAGAGGGGAGTCCATGAAAGATTAACGTGCAAATACTCTTTGAAAGAGCCAGATTGAACCCAAGCTGGGCCTGTTCTTAAATTTAGTCTTCTCTGGACCTGTGCAAGATTGACAGGAGTAGCTACCACAAGAAACTAAGGAGGCCTTTGGAGAAGAAAGGAAGAATTCACACAAAGGAGGAGAAAGTGGGTGCGTTCCAGGCTAGTTCAGAGTCAAGAGTGAAGGAAGATTTGAAGCCAGGCACGCTGCCCCTTACTCAGGTTTTCTGGCTGAGTCCGAGGAAAAGGGGGCTGATGTACAAGAATGGTGGTGGGTGAGAGGTTTGCTATGATCACCCTGGTATTGGCAGGAGCAGTCACTACAGCACCCCAACCCTGAGGCGGTGGCGTTCAGGGAGTGTGGGCAGGAGAGGAATCCTGCGAGGCGGCTGTGGAGCCAGAGTGCAGTCCTTGGCCAGGCAGCTGCCCCCTTGTTACTCAGCAAGGGCTGGCTATACAGCAGGGGTTGCAGCTCTCAGGCTCTCAGCACCAGAGCGCCTCCCTGGGCTTCCTCCGCAGGTGCAGGGAGCCTGAGCTCTCATAAAGAAGGAAAATTGTGCAAGCCACTTTGCTGGTAGACCGAGCTTTCCTTTCAATCTCTCCGAGACCAAGACCACCTTCTGGGCTCTCCCAGACCTGCGGCAGGGCTGCCTGAAGACGCCGGCACTCCTGAAGAGCTTGCAGGGGACCTGCCCGAGGAGAGCAATCCAGCGCATGCCTGGCACCCGCTCACTCCGCCGCGCTGGACTCGTCTGTGGAACACAGGGCAGTCCTCTCGGCGTGCAGCCCTCCCTCCATACACTTTCTCCATAGCTGGGCAGCTTCTCTCGTGCCATTCAGGTCTCAGTTGATTTCAGGCGCTCAGAGCCGCCTCCCCTGGGTTCTGTACCCACAAACCAGCTCCTTCCTATGACAACTGCCACCTGGGTGGCTAGTCTTCACATCACTTAAAAATACAGAATTTTAAAGTGTGTGTCTGCTACACATTTATAATAGCTGTTTATCATCATTTTGTCACCTGTCTGTTGGGAAATTTAAGCTCTGAGAAGATAAGGACCCTGCTTGTTTTTCCTTAGGCAAAAGGCAAGCCCTGGCGAGAATGTCTTGGCTCTCTGAGTTCTTACCAACAGGCAGGTTGCCGGAATAACATGGCGTACAAACACAAAGGCACTCACTTATTTTATCCCTGTCATCTTCTTGAGTGACCTTCGAATCTAGAGTAATCTTGGGACTCAAGGTGAGTAGGGTTGCTTAAATCTAAGGTGGCGCTGCTGGGGTTCCGAGAGCAGCACCAGCTTCAGGGTGAAGGGCCCACATCCCTCTGTCTCACAGGCAGCAGCCCGGTGGGGGAGGGCGGCGGTGCTCAGAAGGCACCCCTACCCCGACGCAGGCAGGTGCACGTGGCCTTGGCCAGGCCGCGTCTTGACACTCCCGCGTGGCACTCTGTCGGCACCTCCTGGGAGCCCACGGTCCCCTCCTTTGCTCACATTTCTCCATGCAGCAGTTACCATGGCATCGACCTGCCTGGTTGACGTCTAAATATAGTGATAAAAGATTTCATCTGCTCTCAACTACTAAAAGACAAATTTGAGGAGCAAAGAAAAAAATAAATGTTCCTGTGCCATTTTTTGGCAGGGGGTGGGGAAGGGAAGGAGGCAGCTTCATCTTTCTTTCAGATGTGAAGAAACGAGTGATTTATGGTTTTTATTTATATTTAAGAGGTTACTTGTTGCATTGTCATATTGATGTTTTATTAAAGTTTGTTTTTATAAAGAGTATAAGCATTTGGAGGATAGAAATAAATAAATAACTGTACTCTAGAATGACTGTTTTAGTAATTCTCCAACGTTCGTGGAAATACCGCAGGGGAAACACCCTGGGGTAATTCAAAACATTTTATACACGGGGAAAAAATATACATTAAGGAATAAAAGGGATTTGTTTATGTAAAACTACAACCTAAAGACAAAAAGAGACATCGCATTGCTTCATGGCCACAAAAGACCCTGTGTATTACGGAGCAGCCCACTTTAGCAGCAGCAAAGATAACAATCCTTTAAATAGTGATTTCATTAAAAGGCCCTTGGATGCAATATCAAAATCGTCCCTTCCCTTTTGCAGAATACTGAGCAACAACTCCGAGGCAACTAACAAAATGTGAAATGTTTAGTAAGAAAAAGATAGTGCATGAAGTCATTAAAGTAAGTACCAATTTGGCTCTGAAGGCATAAACTGTTGCTTCCTATAAAGCAGATTAATTTATTTTAAAAGCAAGCCCTTTGAGCAGCGTTCCTAACAAGTTC
Source organism: Otolemur garnettii (assembly GCF_000181295.1). Taxonomy (NCBI): domain Eukaryota; kingdom Metazoa; phylum Chordata; class Mammalia; order Primates; family Galagidae; genus Otolemur; species Otolemur garnettii. The sequence goes on from NW_003852466.1 coordinate 5,069,451, forward strand.
TCTGTTTGTCAGGGGAGAGTCCTTGCCAGTCTGCCTGTGCAGACACCATGGTTTACATGGGAGGCCTGGGTGTGGAATCAGAAGGCTTGGCCATAGCAGTGGGCTGTGTCAGCCTATCCTTTGTCCCCAGGGCAGCTCCAAGCCCAACACACTTTTGGAGGAGAGAAATAAAACACCTTATAATCAAGTGCAGGGACTTCAGTGAGTGTTGAAAGAATCGGAGCAGTTGTCCCTGTTAAGGCTGCTGTCCTGACGGTAGAATGTGGTCTGGCCACTGTGACCCAGTATTGCGCCCTCTGCTAGGGAAAGCTACTTGTAGGGAAGTTTACGTGGGAGCCTTGGTGTGGAGTCAGAAGGGCCGGGAGCAGCTGGGTTCATCAGCAGCCAGGTGTGAGAGGAACCAGGACATGGGGCTTCTTCCTGAGAGGGAAGCCCTGGACCAAGTCCTCACCTGAAGCAGTTCCTGCCTGCAGAGGCCTTGCATGTGACCTCAGATTTACACAGCATCCACTGCCAGGGCTGCCTCTGGGGGGGGGGGGTCAAGTGCTCACATGGGTGTCAGGCGTTTGTCCTGCCCACTCAGCTCACCTTTTCTCTGGATTTTTTCCCATTTCCCTCACACCAACCAAAAGTTCAATACCTTGTCCACACCAAAGTTTCTGCCACCCCAGAATAAAATCTGATCAGATATAAGGTGAACAGGATCTAGGGATCAAACGTACAGAGTGGGTGGTGATGGATGGTAATTAATTGCACTGTGAAAATCATTACACAATGTGTATGTGTATCAAATCACTGCATTGAATGTCTTTACTGTGCACAGTCTTTACTTGTCAATTAAATAAATAAAATAAAAATATTGAAAAATTTTCACCAAGATGACTCACTTAATAGATTTCAATATAAAAGAGTATTTACTTTTGAAAAACTCATGAGGAAATAGGGCAATACTAAATCCAAAGTCTAAATGGCTAATTCTCTGTCCTAAGCATGTACTAGGCTAGGTGAGTGAGCTCTGTGAGAGCTGAAGAGTGCAGCCCCTGAGCTGGGTGAGACTGAGCAGGAGCTTCCAGGCACATTTCAACAATTGACTCCATTTTTGTTTGTTTGTTTGAGACAGAGTCTCACGATGCTGCCCTTGGTAGAGTGCCATGGCAACCTCAAACTCTTTGGGCTTAAGTGATTCTCTTGCCTCAGCCTCCAAAGTAGCTGGGACTACAGGTATCCACCACAACACTCAGCTATTTTTTGGGGAAGGGTTGTACTTGTCATTGTTGTTTGGCAGGCCCAGGCTGGATTTGAACCCCTCCAGCTCCAGTGTATGTGGCTGGTGCCCTAGCTGCTGACCTACAGGCACCAAGCCAATTTTTGTTTGTTTTTCCTGTGATTCCAGTGTTACACTAACACAGGCTCCATGTATGACTTAGTGCATCATTGACTGAGTTTCTGTTTCTTTCTTGGGAGAAGGGGGAAGATGATGATGAGTGACGTGCTGAAGTGTTTTTAAACCCCCACCCCCACCCCCGCCACATCTATCCCCCATGCTTTTTAGCAACTGTAATTATTTTCAACATCAGTATGTTCGTGTAGTAATTCTAGCCCTGGCCTGCTGATTATTCTTTAGTTTCATATTTTTAAGGCCTTTAGTAGTTTTCCACTTGCTCACTTTACCAACACCTGAAACTCAAGAAATATAAAACCTAACTTGTAATCCTTAACCCATAAATGTCCCTTTACTATTATTACTATTTTTATCAACAGTCATACTGGGCCACAGAGTCACTTTGATTTATATCTTTCAATGGTTTTCTTTAAAATGTCTCAAATCTTAGCTGCTTTCTTTCTAGTTTAGTGTCAGTTTTGAGGCCTTAAATAACCCCATAAGTCCCAGGAGGGGACCCACCCCTCTCCAATTCCAGCCCACAAGCTCCATGGGAACCTGGTCATCGCTCTGTGCTCAGCACCACGGACAGCACCAGACACAGGGTGTCCAATAAACAAACACATACAGTAAAAAAAAAAAAAAAAAAATCTCCGTAAGTTGACCAGATGTATCACCTGAGCTCAGGAGATCAAGAGCAGCCTGAAGCAAGAGCAAGACCCCATCTCTACTAAAAAAAGAAAAACTAGCCCAGCCCTGTGGTGAGTGCCTGTAGTCTCAGCTATTCAGGAGGCTGAAGCAAAAGGAACACTTGAGCCCAAGAGTTTGAGGTTGCTGTGAGCTATGACGCCATAGCACTCTAGCCACGTTGACAGTGAGACTTTGTCTCAGGAAAAAAAAAAGAAAGAAAAGAGAGGAGAGGAGGAGAGAAGAGAGGAGGGAGAGGAAGAGAGAGGGAAGGGGAAAAATTTTGGTCAACTTTAAGCAGGTGATCAATGCAAGAGGTGCTCAACTATGGTGGTTCTAATGTATTTATTGAATTAATGAACATACCCAGTTCTTATCACTTTTTTTCTTGTTGTTGCAGCTTTTGGCTGGGGCTGGGTTCAACCCTACCATCCTTGGCTTATGGGGCCGGTGCCCTACACCTTGAGCATAGGCACTGCCCCGTTCTTATCACTTCTAATTTAGACTTTTGAGGTTATTTTCAAATGAAGTTTATTATACAAATTGAAGCTTTTATTTCGTTTATTCATCTCCAAAGGTGTATATATTTTTTCAAAATCTATTTTGTGACTAACACAATTACTTTGCATTGTAATTTTTAGTGCTAATGTTGTTATGTTAAATGAACATGTTAAACTACATCAGAATTTTTATAAATCTGTTAGCATTTTTCATCTTTTTTTCTTTTTTGAAGTTTTTGGCCAGGGTTGAGTTTGAACCTAACACCTCCAGCATGAAGTAAAGACTTATTTATTTATTTATTTTTGCAGTTTTTGGCTGGGGCCTGGTTTGAACCCACCACCTCCGGTATGTGGGGCCAGTGATATTTTTTTCTCATTTTTTAATGCACAAAAAATCCTCCCCCCCAAAAACCCCACCAGAAATTGACTGAGATCTCTCCCATTGCCTAAGAGACCCTAACTTCAGTGACTCTCTCCTTTGCATTCTGTTAGGGTTTCTTGAGTTCATTGGTCATAAGAGAAGTTAGTGAGGTTCTGGTAATTTTTATGACTTGTGCCCCACAGTAGTGTTGTGGCCCACATTCTGGGCAAGGTAGAGGTCAGGAGCATCCTTTGGGAGCTCAAAGGTTGATCTAGCCAAATCCATTTCCTCTGTTTTGGCCAACTCTTCTTCCCCACTCAGGACCTCACAGGCGAGTTCCCTTTCCTACCTCTGAGGCATTGCCCACACCATTTTCCCATCTACATAGCCTCTTCCCACCAGTTTTGTAATTCCACAGCTCATTTTCCTTAGCTGCCAAAACACAGTATAGTCAGAGGATTTTGCACATTTGATACTTTTTTTTGGTATCACTATTTGCTTTATATTTATAGTTTTAATTCCCCACCATTGCAAGTGTTCTTTTTTTTTTTTTTTT
>NW_003852466.1:5072988-5079235 GCF_000181295.1 Otolemur garnettii
AACTCACAGCAATCTCCAACTCCTGGGCTCAAGCAAGTCTCCTGCCTCTGCCTCCCAAGTAGCTGGGACTACAGGTGCCTGCCACAACGCCTGGCCATTTTTTGGTTGCAGCCGTCATTATTGTTTGGCAGGCCCGGACTGGATTCGAACCCGCCACCTTAGGTGTATGCGGCTGGTGCCTTAGCCTCTTGAGCCACAGGCACCTAGCCATTGCAAGTGTTCTTTAAGACAGGGATCATCCCTTCATTCATTAAATAAGCACACACCCTAAATCATTCATCTCCCTTGTCAAATGGAAGAAAAGACCCTGAAAAAATAAACATACATGTGGATCTATGATTCTAAATTCTGACAAACAAAAAGGAAAGAAACCAAATATTATAAACAAAATTCTGACTGAAGATGTGACCCAGAAGGAAATGAATAGAAAATGATTAAATATAGTAAACCAGGAGGAGGGGAGAGAGCCTGTGTAGAAGGTCTTGGAAGTCAAGGTCATGAGACTAAGATTTTACCCTGAAGACAAAGAAGAATGAATGGAAGCAAAAAGGTGACATGGTATTTTATATATTCTGTCTCATGTCTATGAACTTTGAACTTATGAACTTTGAACGCATAGGAAAGTTGATGATCTCGTCCTTTGAAAGCAAAAACAAGAAGCAGTGGTAACTGCACTGAGTTGGCACCGAGCACCTGCAGGAGGCCGTGCTCAGCAGCGACCTCTGCTGTTAGAAGGGAGAGGCGGGAAGGGTTACAATGTGCTGTTCAGGGTTTCTTTTCCTTCTCCACTAAAAATCTTATCAACGTAAACAATCTGGTAACTCACAGAGACGAGAAATAGTTAATACATTTAAAGTTTAGTCACTATTCATAAATAAAGTTTATTTTGAAGAGAATTTTTTTAACAGAGTGATTTTGAACATGTTTGGGCCTTTTAATGAGTCAAAGCAACATATGTCTCTTTCAGTTAAGAATAAAACCAAACACATCGAAAGTACATTATCCTCTCCACATGTTTTTTTTTTTTTTTTTTTTTTTTTTTGAGACAGAGCCTCAAGCTGTCCCCCTGGGTAGAGTGCCGTGGCATTACAGCTCACAGCAACCTCCAACTCCTGGGCTCAAGCGAGTCTCCTGCCTCCGCCTCCCAAGTAGCTGGGACCACAGGCGCCCACCAGAACGCCTGGCTATTTTTTGGTTGCAGCCGTCATTGTTGTTTGGCGGGTCCAGGCTGGGGATTTGAACCCGCCACCTTAGGTGTACGTGGCTGGAGCCCTAGCCGGTTGAGCTATAGGCGCCGAGCCTCCACATGTTTTTAAAAAGATGCAGTTCAGTTGAAATTATGTGATGTGGTTCACCAGCATCTTGAAGGCTTCCTCTTCATCCGTTTGCACAGACAGGTCAGCTATCACTTATTTCCTTCAGTTCCGTCAGCACGTAGAGACTAAACACCTGTGCGATGCCTAAGGCTTGCTCTAAGTGTTGTTGGGGTAAAATCCTAGAAGTGGACAGTAGCATAGACATGTATTCCTCTGTTTACTTCTGCCTGATTTACCTAGCCTATTTGTGGATCCTGCATTTAATTTTCATTGTTACTGTCTTTGAATATAAAACTGAATGTGAAATTTAATTTCCATTGCCCCTCCAGCTGGTGTTCTGCTCACAAGGGGGAAGGATCCATCATTTTCTAAATGAGCTTTCCATTCACAGCAGATCCATTTGAATGTGGATGTTTTTCATTCTCCTTTGTACCTTGACAATCTTTGGGGTAGAATAGACCTGGTATTTGTGTTCCTGGTGGCAGAATTGTTATACAAATAATTTGATATTTTGATAACACTTTACTTCAGTGGTGAAATACAGTTGCTGTTTATCAGTGTCTTTGAGGCAGCATAAAGTCTCATTTTTTTTAAGAGTATTTCCTTATGAATGCCAATGGAACTTTCAAAATGAAAATTCCATTTCTATCATCTTTATGAAAGCTTTAGCTCTTAGACTTAAAGGTTTTATTATTATTATTATTTTGTTTTTGCTTAAAGGATTTTTTTTTTAATGTGGAAGCTCCCCAGACCTTAAGCATAAATGACAAATCCATCCTTTAGGTATCTTCTTTCACTAGCCCAAAGCCAGAGTTTTTGGTCATTCACAGAATTCATCAGTCTGTTTAATAAAATTATCTCGTCGCTTTTTACAATATGGTAATCTCTATGCATTTTATTTTGTATTGAATAATTTCAACAGTCCCCAAATACTACTGATTAGCATGTAATAATTAATTATAAAACTTTGGGTAAGAGTGTGGATTTTTGAAGTCACAGTGGATTTCGGTTAGGGTTAGGACTAGGGTTGTATTTAGATTTAAGCTTAGGGTTTGGGTTTGGGCTGATGTTAGGGTTAGGATTCAGTTTAGGTATAAGGGTGGGGTTCAAAGCTTGGTTTTTTAAAAATCTTATAGCCATACGTTTTGTCATTAGGAGAAAGATATTTAACTGTGCCTGAGTTTCCTCATTTATAAAAGAAAGTGATAGTGCTTAAATTACCTAATTGTTTCAAAAATCAGACACTTAATATCCATAAAATACTTGAAAGGGTGCCTGGCACAATGAAAGAACTCAATAGTATGAGTTTTACCTCTGTCAAATTTGAACCTGACCACAACTCTATGTCCAGTTAATATTTCTTAAAGATAAATGCTTATTTTTAATGTTTGTTTTAAATTATTATTAAACACATACTAGTTATATATCTTAACAGGATATACAAGCCTTGATAAAGACTGAGAAAAACAGTGACCAGTTTTTTATGGCCCCTCATCTCTCTGACTTCCATCAACCCCTTTGGGTATTTAGACTAAGGCACCGTAGTTCTGTGTCCCTGCTGTTTCCCGAGGCTTTGACTGCAGCTCCAAGTCCCAGGGCACCTAGTTTACGTGCTCAGAGTCACTTAAGTATTATGAGATACAATTCGGAAGCAGAAGATTACAATTTAGAAGCCACAAAGTATCATTTTAAAGCCCTTCAACAGCTTAATAATCAAAGTTCTCTGAGCTCTCTTAATCCGAAGTAGGACAGGTTTTGAACTAAAATCTGTCTTCAAATTCTAGTCATTTCTTTCATCAGAAACAACCAGCCAGGTTGATATATTTCACAGAACAGGGATTAGAAAATCCACTGTAGGCTGCTGCAGCCCCAAGATCCTGATAACCACCTCTAGAGGTGAGGGTCCAAGGGTCAGCATCCTCACACTGGCCATCATTTCAAGTAAGCCTATGAGCCCAGAGAAATTTAAAACTAAGCACCCACACGTGGAAGAAATGAAGAACTGTCACAGGAATGTTCTTCTCAGAACCTTCCCAGCAGGAGATCCCTGTCCTGAGGGTGCCCCTGGGTCCTGCGGCTGTCATGTGAGTTGACCTCTTCAGTTTGGGCTAACTTACGTTTTTTATTTACATCTGTGATTCTGAGGCTGTAGGGCAGGTCTGCTGGAATAAACTGCCACTTCTGAAGGGGGAGATAAAGGTGTCTGTCAAAATAGGAAAAGAGGAAGAAAATAACATTTGTGGTCTTCACAGTTTGTCTAATAAACTGGCATAAGGTGGTCAGTATGTACACTCCTGAGCTGCCCTCGAGGTTGTTTAATTCTAAGCAGTTATAACACACTAGGAAAGAAACCATGCCCAGAAGTGCAATCTTTCTTAGAAACAACATATTATCTTCAAGAGAGGAATTCCTTTTTGAATTTTGACATGCCCATGACCCCAGGACAAGGTAACAACTTAACCTAAGGAAAACTGTCCATCTGGGAGCTTCTCCAGAGCCCATGGTCATTGTCAAGCATTCTACCAGAAATCAGGGAGAAAGACACTTACTTTTAGGAACAGTAGAATCTCATCTAGGCCAGTGGAGTGCTATTTTGATTAATAGAGCAGGGAAATTTTTCCTAAAGAATGTGGCAACAATTTTTGAAGAATTCATTCACCTTCAGAAGGTGAAGGAATTGTAAATTCTTTCAGCTCAAGCACTCAAAATACCTCTTGATGTAGATAAGAATTATCAGCTTTATTTTTCAAATGGAGAAAATAAAGCACCCATCCTAACTGGTTGTGTGTAAATGCTGGGGATTATGTTTGTGTCTCTTACACTGTGCACCCCTGAGAGTGAGAGCAAGGGTAAGGACAAGCAGCCTGACCAAGGGCCAGGCACGCACTGTGTGGTGACCGTAGTGTTTTATAGATTCATCTTTGCAGAAACTCTAGGAGGTTTGTGTTATTTTCACATTTTAAAAACGTTTATGTACACACACATATATAAACTCATATATATGTAATCTATGTAAACTTATATATCCATGTGTGCGCATGTTTGTGGTCCAGAGTGATTCAGTGCAACAGAGCTAAGGTTCAACTGAGGCCACCTCTCTGTGGAGTCTGTGTTTCTTTTGCCACTGCACTGCCCCTGAGTAAGGACACAGAGCTGAAAGGACTGGCCTTTAGTACATGAGTGGGAAGGAGTGGAAGGAGAATGGAAAAACATCAGCAAAGATATTAAAAGAAAATTAAATGATAATAGGGGAGAATAATGAAAAAATAAGGACCTCTGGGGATCACATGATGGAGCAGGTAAAATAGACCTGCCATTTGATCCTGCAATTCCTTTACTAGGTATATATCCGGAAGACCAAAAATCGCATTACAACAAAGATATTTGTATCAGAATGTTTATTGCAGCCCAATTCATAATTGCCAGGTCACAGAAGAAGCTCAAGTGCCCATCGATCCATGAATGGATCAATAAACTCTGGCATTTGTACACCATGGAATACTATGCAGCCCTAAAGAAAGATGGAGACTTTAGGTCCTTCATGTTCATATGAATGGAGCTGGAAAATGTTCTTCTTAGCAAAGTATCACAAGAATGGAAGACAAAGTATCCAATGTACACAGCCATATTATGAAACTAATTTATAGCTTTTACGTGGAAGCTATAACCAAATTATAGCCTAAGAATATGGGGGGGGGAGGAGAGAGGATGGATGGGTGGAGGGAGGGTGATTGGAGGGATTACCTCTATGATTTATCTTACAAGGGTACAAATGAATCTTTCTAAAAGTAGAATATAAATGTCTTACCACAATAACTAAGAAAATGACATAAAGGCTATGTTAACCAGTTTGATGAAAATATTTCAAATTGTATATGAAAATACCACACTGTACCCCATGATTGCATTAATGTACACAGCTATAATTTCTTAAAAAAAACAAAAAAGAAGAGAATGTCTGGATACATAGGCCTGTTTTTCAAAGGTTAGATATCTGGTCACCTTTTCCTCTATGCTATTGCCACCAATGAATTTAAGCCATGTACCGTGGGTGGCACCTGTGGCTCAAGGAGTAGGGCGCCGTCCCCATATACAAGAGGTGATGGGTTCAAACCTGGCCCCAGCCAAAAAAAGGACATGTACTGAAAAAGTTATTAGTAGGAGAAAAACTAACCAATGGACACGGTATGATGTCCCAGCCTCAGTTATCTCCCAGGTAAGGAAGAGGTAGCCACAGCGCCTGCCCAGAGTGGCACTGTGAGGAGACCAAGGAGTGCATGCAGAGTGCAGGGGAAGCCCTTGCACACAGTAAGTCTTCACGTGTTCACGGCACTGACCGTTCACACTGTCTGTGATTGCTGGCTCTTTACAGCACTTTAAAAGAGCAATACATTCAGCATTGCCAGCTGAATTTCTGTTCTTGGTAAAAATTTTAAGATTGATGTTTACTTCACTAGCATATGATTCTACTTCTTGTGGCAGCACAGAACTGTTTTCTCTTGGATATAATTGTCATCTGTTTGTTTCAACCATTCTTCCTTTAGGTCACTGAGAAACTTTAAAAGAATAAAATGATTACATTTGATAATGAATTAGAATATGTGTCCATCCAAACAAAGGCCTCAAGACACTGGAAATTTGAGAATCTCAGATAGAATATTTTAGGTTGAACCTTTCTTATTTTAATAAGAAAATGGCATACCTGAGATCCACAAAAGTTAGATAATTGTCCATGATCCCGTAACCTGCCCACTGATTGCTTAGCCCAGGTTTAATCTTGTCTAGCTTGGCTCTGGAACATTTCCACATCAGTTGTGTGCAAGTGACAAGTGTCTATTAATTGGCCCATTTCAGTGATCTAAAATTAGAAGCAGATCAATGAAGAGCATTGCTCAAGAGATTCAGACAGAGATAATTTTTTTTTTTTTTTT
>NW_003852466.1:5086381-5106876 GCF_000181295.1 Otolemur garnettii
CGACCCGCCGCCTGCGGGAAGCTTGCAACTCTAGCAATCAGTTCTGGACCTGCCCAGAGCCCTGGGGCGGGGTTCTTCTCTGCCGCCCGTGGGGTGCGCGGCTCCAGCAAGCAGTTCTAGGCCCTCCTGGAGTGGGGGACTTGTCTGCCGCCACCGGCAGGGGTGCGCTAAGCTCTAGCAAGGACTTCTGTGGCTGCCTGGCACAGGGGGCTTCTCTGCGGCCTCCTGCCACCCGCGGAAGGGGGGCGGGTCTAGTAAGCAGTTCTGGGGCCCACTTTGTACCTGTATTTTATGTTCTTAAGTGATCTTCCTTGGATTTATAGCTTGCTGAACTTCTTTCTGGGCTCAGCTCCCCATCTTTGGCTTCATAGATTCTGATTCCAACCAGTTTTTCTTCCTTTGCTCAGGAGCCTCTGACCAGGGTTGCTACCAGTCGGCCATCTTCCCAGAATCCTCCAGACAGAGATAATTAAGGCAAACTTTTTAGGGATCACTTTTTTTATGGTAGTGAAAATGTATCTAGCAAATTAAAACTTCCTCCATAGTGTAGTCCATTATAGTGGGAACCTTGGAAACTGCATGCTCTCTGCTAGCCCCAGTAAGCAGGGTATATCTATAAATGATCAATAATAATACAACATAAATAATTATCACTTTCACTATGAAAATTTTTGGATATTGCCAGAAAAACTGTAGACTTTGGGAACTAAAAAGATAAGTAGCGATCATCTAGTTCAGCCTGATCATTTCACAGATGAGGAAACAGATGTCTAGACAGTCCTAGTGCCCCACAAGGATAGACTTTGCATTTGGTGCCTAAGGAAAAGGACTCAAGACAGCGGATGCCTAAGCAAGAACTCATTGGGTGACAGGTGACTACTTTGTGTAATTTAAAATGCTACCATCCAAAAATGTTGTTTTCCAATGGGAAATGTGATGAAGAGGAAAAATACTCTTGTGGGAGGAATGCCCACATAAAATAAGCCAAATGAAATGTGTTTTCTTAATTTTAGAAACTGAGTGCCAAGACTTGTGAGTATTGTGTGTTTTGTAGAAGCTTAGCTGCTTGGGAGAGCATGGTAAGGTTTGCAGGTAAGGTGATAATAATCTTCTGCATGGAATTTTGACCGTGAAGTTAGTTAGTTTGTTAAATAAAGGTTGATAATTTATTTGTGCAGGAGTTATGATTTAAAAGTTGATGTGAGAGAGAAAAAATTCATTGTAAAAGTGGGGGGTTTTCAAATTGTAAGAAAATAGAGTTATTGAGCTTATTTTTTTGAAACTTAAATATATGAAAGAAAAAAATTTCATTTTTTGTTTGTTCTGACTTTTAACTTTAACAATGAAAATTAAATAATGTAGGGTTGTTTCAAATATTTTAAAAAAATAAGAGTAATCTTAAATTAATTATTTTAAGTTAAAAAATAGTTTAAGATTAATTTTTAAATGATTTTTTAAAACTTTCTATCTTTTTTATAATTTAAAATAAAAATAAAAAATTTTAAATTATTAATTAATATTATGTATAATTAGTTTACTATAAAAGGTGGTTATGAATAAAAACATTTTACTACCACCACCCCAAGTAGTAGTCGTTTCTTGCTTTCATACAATTCCAGGAGCAAACTTGCACCCGCGGCCAAGCAGTCCTTCTCTCCCTGCAAGAAATCACCACCCAACGTGCTCTATAAAGGCTGGACCCTGGCCCTCTGTGCGTCCGTCTGCATTTGTGAAAAGGAAAGGGAAATCCGAGGCTCCCTCCCCACCCTGTTGCTCCTGCATGAGTAGATGAGGTGGAAAATAATAGTTTCAAACTCATGTAGTTACCCTTGGTCATAATCCCCCCCCAAATTATACATTACTTTAAGGTTAAAGTCAGATTCAAATGCTGGCAGGGGAAAATCTCTGGTTGACAAGGAATCTAATGATTTTCTCCCCACTGAGATTCCAGGAATAAAGTGTCACTCAGTAGAGGGGGTCAGGCCATGGCTGAAGGACAAAAGGACGCTTTGTTCTGTGGTTAATCGGGCTTTATTGGCTTTAAAGCCATTCTTTTCCATAACAACTTTTTCCCGGACCACTTTTACTCTAAAAAGCAACTCTCATATCCAGTGGAGAAAAGAATTTTAAGTCTTAATATTTGGAAATCTGGAGATGTAGTAGGAAAATTTGCAGAATTGATAATCCTGGCTTTTTTCCACATCAATTCTGCAGGTCTAATAAAAATTTTAGAGAAAAGAGCTGTATCACTGGAGTAGCAGGATAATTTTAACTGAGCAATCAAGAAGATGAGTATTAAAGTACATATATCTGTTTTAAATGTTCCTACTATAAATACAAATGTATAGAATTCAGATCATTTTTAGAAAAATATTTTATATGCACCATAAATTACTTCCAACCATTGATATACACACACAGGGTTATGAAATCTCTCTTCTATTTTATTTTTCATATTGATTTTAGCTATAGTTTTCTGTTGTCAATTCTACTATTTCTCATTTACTGACTACATGTACCTAGAAAATTCTTTTGCTTGAGAGCACAGAAAACATATTGTCTCTTACCTCAAAGCACTTATTTTTGCTTTTGCCCTTAATTAACTGACTGGAATAGATGTCAAGTTTAATATAATCACTACCACCTGGCTGCTTATATATCTTGAAAACAAATTCACTGATGTGCCATGTCTATTGATTTAATGAACTAGGTGGGTCCCTTGGTATGTAGTCTCTGCCAGAATGACAGTGTCTTGGTGATGGTATTATGACCTAATCAAAAAGAGATTAAAACCCAAATCCGTAATAGTTTTTCTTTAAAACATGACAGTCAAATAAACCTAAATAAGGATTTTTTAAAAGATGCCTAAAGAAAGAAAGCTTAGTTATACAAGTTCTCATTGCAGAGACAGTGCTCCTCTCCAGCAGTATCAGAGTGCCCGGAGTTCCCTGCGTGGATGAGGTTATTCCCTGCCTTCGTCTTTGCTGATCCTGCCCTCCTTTCCTGCCCTTCCCAACGTTTTTTAGTGATAATGACCTACTTGCACTTTTAGAGCTCAGCTCAGTGATCATATCCTCCTAATGACTTTCTCTGTTCAGTCCCAACTTTACATCTAAACACGGCTTATTCTTCCCTGTGATTGCTTCATTCACAGGTCCTTCTTCGTTCCCCCTGGGTGAGCTCCTCTTCATATGTACACCTTCAGATGAGACTGGGCATCTTCAGGGTGGTTAGCTGTAGAGGTACATTTTTGAGCCCTGCAATAGAGTCATAAATTTCAAGGTATGGCCCATTATAATCACCTGATTATCCTTACCTGGGCTAGGACTTAGACTGGGTCTTAGTCTAGGTATAATGAAGCAAAATCTATGTGTACATCATTTAGAAGTATTCAGTTTTGAATAACTTACAATAAAATACTTACTCACTTCAAGGCTTGAGAATAGTGCAGAGATAGTGCACTCCGTGAGAACAAAAACTACAACTTTGCCTATGTTCTGAGAACTTCAGCATAGTGTTTGGCTCTCAAAAAATGTATGTGAAATAAATGAGTCAAAATAAAAAAGAATATCAACAAAACCAAAAGTATATTCCTTGAAAAGATCAACAACAAAATTGCTAAAACATTAACTAGACTGACCAAGTGTTATGGACTTAATTGTGTTCCTTCCAAAATTCATATGTTGAAACTCGATCCCACAATGTGACTGTACCTATATTTGGAGATACAGCCCAGGAGAAAATAATTCAGGTAAATGTGGTCATAAAGATGGATCCCTGCTCCAATAGGGTTAGTGTGCTTTTGAGAGGAGACACCAAAGAGTTCACTCTTTTTTTCCATGAATGGACTAAGAAAAGGTCAAGAGAAAGCACAGCAAGGAGGCAGCAATCTATATGCCAGAAACCAAGCTCTGGGCATTAACCAAATCAGCTGGAAACTTGACCTTACGCTTCCAACCTCCAGAATGGTGAGCAAGTAAACTTTCACTGGTTAAGTCCTCAGCCTGTGGCATTTTATTATGGCAGTCAAGTATACTACATATAAAGCACAAAAGACAGACAACTCAAACCACTAAAATCAGAAATAAAAGAAAAACTACATTACAGAAACAAAACAGATTATAAGGGATTATTAAGAACACATGTATGACAGTAAATTAGATAATGTTGAGAGAACTGGCAAGCTCCTAGAAAGATTCAAACTATTGAACTGACTCAAGAAAAAGGGAAAATTGGGCAGCACCTGTTGCTCAAGGAGTAGGGCACCAGCCCCATATACTGGAGGTGGTGGGTTCAAATCCAGCCCCAGCCAAAAACTGCAAAAAAAAAAAAAAAAAAAAAAAGAGAGAGAGAGAGAGAATCGACAGTCCCATAATAAGATATTGAATTAGCAACTAAAAAAACCCAAACACATTTAAAAAAAAAAACAAAAAAACCCACACCAAATTGGAAAAGAAAATGCTAGATTCAGATTAACTTTACCACACATTTAAAGAATATTAAGACCTATAATTAAATTTATTAACAAACTATTCTCCCCCAAAAAGCAGAAGGGGAGTAAATACTTCCCAACCTATACTATGAGGCCAATATTACCCTCATGCAAAAACCAGAGAAATACATGCAGGGAAAATAAACCTACATAAGTAATTCCCCTTATAAATACAGATGTAAAATATCCACAAAATACTAACAAACTAAATACAACAATATGTGAAAATTATTATACACCATGACCAAATGGGAATCATCCCAAGAATGAAAACTTGTTTTAACATTTAAAAATCTACTGACGTCATGCACTGAATAGAATAAAGGGAAGAACACATTTTTGAGGAGTAAATGTTTGTGTTTCCCCCAAATTTGCATGTTGAAATCTTATCCCCAAGAGTGATGATGTTTTAAGCGACAGAGTCTTTGGGAGACATTTAAGTCATGAGAGTGCATCCCTCAAGAATGGGAGAAATGCATTTATGAAGTGAGATAGGAGAGGGCGTGCTTCCTTCCCTCTCCCTACACATCATGATAATACAAGAAGGTGTCCATCTACAAGGAGGAAGAAGGCCCTCGCCAGACACCAGGCCTACCACTGCCTTGATCTTGTTCTTCTCAGTTCATGGTTTCTAGAACTGTGAGGAATAAATTGCTGTTGTTTAAGACAACCAATTTATGATAATCTGAAACTGCCTAAGACACACAAGTTCAACTCAAAATATGTAGAAAAGAGTTTTGACAAAATTCAACATTCTTTCTTGATTAATAAATAACAATATAGAAAACAAAACCAAACAAAAAAACTCAACAAACTAGGACTAGAAGGAAATTTCCTCAGTCTCATAAAGTACATCTATGGAAAAACCCACAGCAAGCAGCACAACTAGTGGTGAAAGGCTGAAAATGTGTCTCCTGAGATCAGGAATACAATGAGGACATCTCCTCTACATTTTTCTGGGGACTTATCCAGAAAAATATGATAAGGGAGGGAGGAAGTGTCCAGATTGAAAAGAAGTAAAACTATCTCTACATATGATATGAACTTGTACATAGAATTATAAGAAATCCGATAAAAAAGTATTAGATGAGTGATGTTAGCAAAATTAGTTCAATGTAAGCATTTCACATTGTATATCGAAGCAGAACCTTGAACCCCGCAAATTGACAGCATCAATGTACAAAGTTATGATTTAATAAAAAATAATTCAAAAAAAGTAAAGAACAGCAAGAGAGAAAAATGGCAAAGTAGATACCTCAAAGTACCCATTCCTCCACAGAAACATCAAAAAATCAAGCAAAAACTGAACTAATTTTATCAAAATGTTGGAAAAATAGTGAAAAGTTTATACCAACCAAACAAATACTAAATTAAGAAAAAATTAATTACAACATGATAAGAAAGCTTCATGGTATTTTTACTTGTTCTTGGCCCATCCACCCCCTAAGCTTGACAGAAATTCACATCCCCATTGTGGTACCGTGACCTGGTAGGAACAGAGCAGATATGATTCTCATGAATTGTGTTTGTTCTGTTCCACCTGGGGGGAGGGAGCTATTAAGGATTAAGGCAAAGCATTTTTGTTTTGTCTAATTTGGAACTCAGGGAGGGGTTCTAAGAAAGAGTTCTTGAAAGAAATTTAAAAAGAATAAGCAACTGCTGAATTTGGGCAGGGATTACAACTGAGGGAAACATAGAATGCTGAAATCCTGTGAGGAAAATCTAGGGACAGTTTCTTGAGGAACTGGCACATTAAAAGAGCTCATGTGTACTGGTGAATTTACAAAGCCATGTACATGTCTTAGCTACAACTCGTGTTCATATAAGACCTGAATCGATTCCAAACATTCACCTCTGGCTGATCTTTGGGCTCGAGTCAAGCAGGAAGTAAATGCTTGGGCAGTGTGGTGAACATCCTGAAAAGCATTGAAGGCATGTTTTAACACAGATGCTCTCTGAAAATGAAGAAGTTGATCCTTCTCTCTCTGCCCTCCTCCTTTCTTCTTTCTCCTTACAGTTAAGAAAATCCCTGCCAAAACATGAATTTGAAAGGACAGAAGGAAACTTGGAGATAGGTCAATTAAAACCATACAGAGGAGCAGAAAATAAAAAAGAATGAATGTAAAAACCTCTGTCAAAAGATCAAGGATACTAAAATTTGTATAACAGGATCCCCAGAAGGAAAGGACAAAGAGAAAGAAGTAGAAATAGTTTTTGAATAAGTAATGGATGAAATGTCTCAAATTTGGTAAAAGATTTTCTACACATTCAAGAAATTTATCAAACTCCAAAAAATAAAAATAAAAAAACTTCAAAGTGATCCACACAGAGATACATTATAACCAAATCATCAAAAGCTAAAGACAAAGGAGAATCTTGAAAGTAGCAAGAGAGTTGCAACATATTCTTAGTAAAGTATCTTGGGAAGAAAAAAAAGTATCCAATGTACTCAAATACTATTATGAAACTAACATATAATGACATACACATTCATATGAATCATAAATCACAAGTATAGGCCAGCAAGAAGGAGGAGAGGGCAAGTGGAGGGAGGATGGAGGGCATTTGGTGGAATCTCGCCTAATGTGCCCAATGCAAGGCTACATTTCAAAACAACTAAGAGTAAATTATAAATGTGTTACCACAGAAAATAAGTAAATGAGGTGATGGTTATGTTAATTAGTTTGATTTAAGCCTTCTATATTTTATATCAAATGTACCCCATAAATGTATATAGTTATGATTTAACAAAAAATTAAACTAGAAAAAAGAAAGTAGCAAGAGAGAAGTGACTCATCATGCACAAGAGATTCTCAATAGACTGTTAACCAATTTTTCATCAGAAGTGATGGAGACCAGAAGACAATGGAATGGAATTTTAAGTGCTGAATGAAAATAGCTATTGACTAAGAATTTTATAACTGACAGAACTATCTTTAAAAAATGAAAGAAAAACTAGGAAACTCCTAGAGAAATGACAAGTTCTACAACCATTCATGAAAAACAGAAAAACTTGAAAAACTAGGAATATCAAGCAGGAGGAGGAAGAAGAGAGAGACAAAAACCTACCTAATATACCTGATTAATATATTAAATATATAATAAACATTTATTAATGTTTATCCAATATTATTTAATAAAAATTAATATATTAGGAATATTAGGTCTATATCAATATACCCAATTAGTATAAGACATTAGGTATATATTATATCTAATATATACCTATATACTATCTACAATACTATAAATACTATAATATACCTAATTGTTATAACCTATTATGTATATATATGAATATACATAATTGGCATAATAAACACTATTTGGGAGATGGGCACACTGACAGCCATAACTCAAGCATTACAAAAGGGATCCATGTAACCAAGAACATTTGTACACCCTTCATATTTTGAATAAAAACAAACAGAAAAACCTGAAAGACTAAACATATCCCACTGTAGAATAGGACAGAAAAAAAACATCACATGTCCCTGTTATTTTTGCTGTTATCTTGCTAAATATTAGTGTGTGATTATTAAGTCATATTGCACTCACGTTCTCCTTTCACAAAGTCTTACATTCTTACATATTTTAAAAATCCACAACAAAGTAACCTAAAAAAATTAAATGCCCAATAAAGAATTTTAAAAGGAGTTTAAATAAATTGCTGTATCAGAAGACAGAAAGAAACATTATAAAATATTATTTTTTCTCACACATACTAATTGTTTAATTACTACTGCTATAAATTACCACTAATTGGCACTGTTAAGTACTCCTGTTGTGCTTATGTTCAAATAGAATTTAGGCAACAATAATCCAATTTGTAACCTACAAATTTTTAAAATTTTTTTGTTAAAAACTACAAATAGCAGGAAATGTTCTCAACATGATAAATGATACTTATGAAAAACCTACAGCCAATACCATGTTCAATGGTAAAAGACTTAAAGACTTCGTATTAAGATTGGGAAGAGAACAAAGATGCCTGTTTTTACTGCTGCTTTTCAGTATCGTACTGGAGGTTCAAGCCACAGAAATAAGGCAAGTAAAAGAAATAAAATACATACGAATTGGCAAAGAAGATTATGTCTCTACTTTCAGATGACATAATCCTGGGTA
Organism: Otolemur garnettii; assembly: GCF_000181295.1. Classification (NCBI taxonomy): domain Eukaryota; kingdom Metazoa; phylum Chordata; class Mammalia; order Primates; family Galagidae; genus Otolemur; species Otolemur garnettii. Next base: position 5,094,999 of record NW_003852466.1, read on the forward strand.
AAGAAAGTACTGAAAACTCTACAACAAACCTACTAAGCTAATAAACAATTTTTTCCAAGTTGTAGAATACAAAATTAACATGCAAAAATTAGTTGTTTCTACACACTATCAATGAGCCACCTAAATAGGAAATTAAAAAAACAATTTCACTTGAATAGCATCAAACATAAGAAAACATGTAAAAATGAATTTAATGAAGGTGGCAAACTACAATCATTACTGAAAGAAATTAAGGACAAATAGAAATATATCCTGTGTTCATAGACTGGAATCCTTAATATTATTAAGATGGCAACACTATCCAAAGGAATCTGCAGCTGTAATAAATCTCTATCAAAATGATATTCTAAATGATATTTTTTAACTTGCATAATGTAAAATGTGATCTATAAATTCATATGAAATTGTAAGGGGACCTGTTTTTTATCAGACACAAAAATCAAACCAAATAGATTAAATCTTAAATATACGAACTAGGAATTATTAAACTTTTAGTCAAGACAATCTTGAAAAGAATAGAGTCAGAGGACTCCCAATACCCAACTTCAAAATTTACTATAAAACTACAACAATGTGGTACTGGCATAGGACAAACATATAATCAAATAAAATAGAATTGAAATCCCGTAAATAAACCCACACATGTATGGCTAATTTCATTTGTATGAAATACTCAGAATAGGTAAATCTGTAGAGATGGAAAGCTGGTGGCTGCCAATTGCTACAGGTGGGTGGGAACAGGAAGTGACTACTTATAAGATAAAAGATCTTCTTTTGTGGTGAATGAAAATATTTTGGAATTAGACAAAGTGATGGCTGCACAATACATAAATGTATTAAATGCCATTGAACTGTGCATGTTAACACAATTTATTTTATATAAATTTCATCATAATTTAAAAGCTATTAGAATTAATAAATTAAGTTAGCAAAGTTTCAGGCCATAAGGTTAATAAAAACAACTGTATTTGTATACACTTATAATGAGCAATCTAAAAATAATGTTAAGAAAACAATACTACTAATTGTAAAATATTTAGTAATAAATTTCACAAAAAGTACAAAACATATTTTTAAAAGTACAAAACATTGTTGAAAAAATTAAGAAAATCTAAATAAATGGAAGAAAAACTGTGCTCGTGGATCAGAAGACTTAACCTTGGTAAGATGACATTGCTCTCCTACTTGACCTACAGATTCAATGCAACTCCTATCAAAATCCCAACTGGCTTTTTTAGAGAAATTGACAAGTTGATCTTAAAACGCACATAAAAATTCCAGATCAAAAAAACCTTGAAGAAGAACAAAGTTGGAGGGTTCAAACTTCCCAAATTAAAAACTTACATAAAGTTACAGCAATCAAAAGACTGTGTACAAAAAATAAGGGTAGACATATAGGTCAATAGAATAGAATTAAGAGTCCAGAAACAAACCCTCATGTTTACCAATTATTGCTAATTTGCCAAAATAATTTAATAAGAAAAGGAAATATTTTCAACACATGGTTCCAAGACAATAGGATTCTTACTATGTAATAATAATTTTCGACCCCTCCCTCACACTACTATAAAAATTAACTTGAAATAGATCAAAGACCTAAACAGAAGAGCTAAAATTATTCTTCCTTTTAAGGAGAAAGCTCTTAGAAAAAAACATAAGCATAAATGTTCATGACTTTGGAATAGGAAATGTCTTGTTGGATATGATACCAAAAACAAAACAAAACAAAAATTGATTTCATTAGAATTAAAAATTTCTGTGTTTTAAATGAAACCATTCAGAAAGTGAAAAAGCAATTCATGCACTGGGCAAAAATATTTACGAATTCTGTACCTGAGAGGGATTTGTGTCTAGAATATGTAAAGAACTCTTATAAGTCAACAGAGAAAAACAAATAATGGAATTTAAAAATTGGCAAAGGCAATGAGTAGATATTTCTCCAAAAAGGATATACAAATAGCCAAAAAGCACAGGAAAAGATGTTCAACCTCATCAGCCATCAGGGCGGGATAAGTCAAAACTATAAATAAATCACCACTTCACACACATGAGCATGGCTAAAACAAACAAGTGTGAACATGGAGAAACTAGAACTCACGTGCACTGGTGCTTGAAAATGCAAAATGCAGGCACTATGGAAGAGTATCCTAGTTTTCCAAAAGGCTGGATGTCAAGTTTCCCAGTGACCTGGCAATTCTGTCTCTACATAAATAGAGTGCCCCGTCCCCCCAATGAATATGTATTTTAAGAAAGGCAAAATCTATGTGAAAATTGTAACACTCAAGTCATGTTGATCTCTGTAATTGCAAGCGATATAAGGTACAATGTATAAAGTAACAGATATTTTCAGGGTGAATGGAATAGTATTAATCTTAATGTGTTTTTCTTTCTTAAAATGTGTATACAATTTTTGGCACCCAAGAGACCTGAAAACATATCCACACAAAAGATTTTACACAATTGTTCATAGCAATGTTATTTATACTAGTCAAAAATGAAAACAAACCAAATGTAAATTAACTGAGGAGTAGATAAGTGAAATGTGATGAGCTCCACAACGGGAACGGAGAGCTCGGTACAACGTGGATGGGCTTTGAAAACATTACGCCAGGGGAAAGAAGCCAGACCCATAGAGGTCACAGCTCATCATTGCATAGTTGTCATCGTGTCATCGTGTCATCGTAATATGAGTGAGTAACTTTTCTAGGCAGTTTTTTTTAATTAATTATTTTTATTAAATCATAACTTTGTATATTGATGCATTTATGGGTTCAGGGTACTGCTTCAATATACAATGTGAAATGCTTACATTGAAGCAGGTAACACATCCATCACAATTATACTCATTTCTTAATAGTTTTGAAATGTACCATTGCATCATGCACATTAGGTGAGGTCCCCCTGAATACCCTCCCTTCTCCCCTCTCCCCTCTCCCCACCCTCTCTCTCCTCTTCCCTTCTACTTTATGGACTATAGTTATGTTTTGCCAATCGTATGATTGTGTAGGTGGTTATATATTGATTTCATAGTAGTATTGAGTGCATTGGATACTTTTTTTTCTGTTCTTGGGATACTTTACTAAGAAGAATATGTTCCCGCTCCATCCAGGTAAACGTAAAAGATGTGAAGTCTCTGTCTTTTTAATGGCTGCATAGTATTCCATGGTGTACACATACCACAATTTGTTAATCCATTCATGGGTCAATGGGCACTTGGGCTGTTTCCGTGTCTTGGCTATTATGAATTGGGCTGCAATAAACATTCTGGTGCAAATGTCTTTGTTGTAAAATAATTTTTGACCATCTGGGTATATATCTGGTAGAGGAATTGTAGGACCAAATGGTAGGTCTACTTTTAGTTCCTTGAGTGTTCTCCAAACTTCTTTCCAAAAAGGCCGTATTAGCTTGCATTCCCACCAGCAGTGTAGAAGAGTTCCCTTCTCTCCACATCCACGCCAACATCTTTAGTTTGGGGATTTTGTGATGTGGGCTAATCTTACTGGAGTTAGGTGATATCTCAAAGTGGTTTTGATTTGCATTTCTTTGATGATTAAGGATGATGAGCATTTTTTTCATATGTTTCTAGGCCATGCGCCTGTCTTCATCAGAGAAGTTTCTGTTCAAGTCTCTTGCCCACATAAAAATGGGGTTTACTTTTTTCTTATTGATTAGTTTGAGTTCTCTGTAGATTCTAGTTATCAGACCTTTGTCAGAAGTGTAAAGTGCAAAAATCTCCTATTCTGAAGGTTGTCTGTTAGCTTTACTTACTGTGCTCTTGACTGTGCAAAACCTTTTTAGTTTGGTCAGATCCCAGTGATGTATTTTTGGTGTTGCTTTAATTGCCCAGGGGGTCCTCCTCATAAAATATTCTCCCAGGCTGATTTCTTCAAGTGTTTTCCCTGCAGTCTCTTCTAGTATTTTTATAGTTTCACGTACTGTCTCAGATCCTCAGGTATATATACTGAAACAAAGACAGACTGATAAATTGCTTAACACGCAGTTAAATGACATAAATCAAGCACTTGACTGAAAAAAATTACCAGGGAACGGAACGTTTGTATTAGAATAATTTGTGGAATGAAAATAAGCATCAAAAATAAAGCAGAGACTCTCACATAGTAGACCAAAGATAGATTTTTGTTTTGTTTATAATATTTAAATACCCAGTAAATTCAGACAAAAACTGTCTGCCCTGATTTTATATGATTGATCCACTTCTTGTCCCTTTAACAAGTGCAAATGCTTCAGAAAGATTTTATTGAAAAGAATTAAATCTTTGAAAAACATATTTTCTTTGGTATCCTGTTCCAAAGAGCTGAGAATTTTCTTGACAATCAACTTCTCACATCTGTTTCAATAGGTAATGATTTCTCTGTGCACATATTCTCATGTATTTGGGCCCTATCAGACTGTAGCCCTTCCTCCTAACTGGGCTTCTAATGCCTTTGATTCCTGGACTTAAGATAGAAGAAGCTGGTGGTAGCTAACATTTGAGAGATGTGTGTGCCAGTTTACTTGGCAGATTTATACTTCTTGGCTCACATAATCCCCCAAACAATGTTATAAGTAGGCATTAGCTAAATGAATCCTAACTTATAGATATGGGAACTGATGCTCCTCAAAGTTTAGTGTTTTGTGCAAAGCTAATGAGTGGAGGCTGCAAATCCAGGCTCTAGATTCTTCCAGGCTGTGCTTCCTACAGAGTTGACACTGGCACTGGCACTGGAATTGTAGAGCCTGTGACCAGAGTCCCATTCTGCTCACTTTCAACATCATCCTGCCCCCTTCTGTTGTTATGATCCATAGTCTATGAGACCAAGTCCCAGCAGGTGAGAGTATGAAAAATTACTTCCAGTAAAGATCTATTATTCAAATTATGACACAAGAGCTGTGGAAAAATACCCACTGTTTTGAATATATAATTTTTGTTCTGAAAAAAACAAGACTGAAAAAGATAATGTAGTAGTTGCTGAATGGCTAAGATATAAATTGCCTTCACGAGTGTCCAAGTGTTAAGCCTTGAAGCATTGGTCTGCCTCTGGCAAGAACCCTATGGCTTTATTATTATTCTGTGCTTATTCCTTTGCTCTTCATAACATCAGGTGCTCCCAGATGGGCATATTCTATTTTGGAGTCAATGAAATGCTGTATCCGAAGCAACGCTGAACATATCCTCTATTTTGGAATGTTGCTGAAGCAACACAAACCATTAAGATATGGTCCCCAGACAGGCTACAAGTTCATACTGGGCCAGGGCACAATTGGACCTCCTGATACCTATGGTTCAATGGTGCATTGTGGACACACTGATATTACCCTCTGTTAAGACGTTCTTGTTCCATTTCATTGTGGCTCTGCTGTGATGTGAGATGCACACTGGGTTGGGAGTCGGGAAATCTCATTGCAAAGTAGCTGCTTGGCTCGTTATGATGTTGTGCCAATGCCTGTGGGTCTCCCAGACCCCAGACTTCACATCTGAAGGTCGTGGGAAAGAAGACTTCTCGTTGTTACTCACCATAAGCCTGACTAGATTCATGGCTGAGTGGCCTAGGAGGAAGCTATCACTGCCCTTTGGGAGAGGATTTCTCTGTGCTTTCCTCTGTTCAGGAAAAGTGCCCCAGAGGTTGTGTTTAGTTAGCCTTAGAGCTGAGATAATGAAGTTGGGCTTGGTGGAAATGGTCCAGGACTCTAAAACTCAGTTTGAAGTAGACTGCCATTATCAGTCATCACGTTTCTGACATCACTGCCAGCCTTTTATTCAAGGGTTTTAGGATGAAGAAAGTATACTGTGCCCTCATGGAGCGAAGCTGGGTGCACGGAGAGTGGCAGCTCTGTGAGTTAGATTCCCAGGGCAGGATCCAGAAAATGGCAGTGTCAGGCTCATTGGCCGGTGCATTTTCTCAGTGCCCACGTCTGGAGTGGACCCCGGAGGGTGAGAAACTTGGTAGCACCAGGAGACAAACAGTTGACTCAGGGAAATATGAAAAATGTGGTTGTTAGAACATCAAGCGTCCTTTCAGTTAAAATTCTCTGGTTCTATGCATCTATCCAGAGGAAAAATAAATTAAAAATAGCTGAAGGTTATCTATGGTACTATTTTTATTACTTATTCATTTTACTACTATTCCATTTTTGTGTGTCTTAAGCTAAACTATCTAGATTATTTTACTGGTTTTTAATATCATAAGACAATCAAGATAGCAAGTATATATTCTAAAGTTAAAGATTATCAGCAATGTATTTTCATAGGAAATTAATGATGGCACTTTGAAAACAGCAGTCCTTTGTGTAAATTAAATGAGGAAGAAAAAAAACAAAGGAAAACAATTTTTGTGGGTAAGACAGATGAGCATGTACCCAAATACATCATGCATTAATGTACATTATTTTATGTCTGGTATTATTAGTCTGATATCAAACATTCCTGATATCCCTTGAAGTTGAAGTTTGTGTGTCAAAGCTCTGACTCTGAGCCTACTCATTTCAAAGGGGTTTTCAGACCATTAGCTGATTGTTCCTGTAGGGTAGTCATAGAACCCCAGGAGTGTGATTATCATTATCCCCTCAAACCTGAATGCGATGTGCAGGGAGACCCTCTGTGTTTGTCATGAGAAAATCTGACATTCGTAACAGCTCAAGGGAGTAGCAATGCCAAATTGACATGCCAGCTGTGAAAACCTTCCGAGTTGAATTTGTGTTATTATTCCAGGAACTCTCTTCTTTTAACATGGCTTTGAATCATGTCTTTTGCTGCGGGTTCCATGCCAAGAGTTAATTATGAATTTCCAGCCCCTAGTATGTACTTGCCCCTAAGATACATCAGAATGAACAATCTTTTTTTTAAGGTTTATTTTTAATTAACAAATAATTTTATGCATTTGTGAGATACAATGTAGTGTCTCAATACATGTCCACATTGTAGAATAATAAAATCAGGCAAATTAGCATACATAACACCTAAAATATAATTAATTTTTGGGGGATGAGAACATTTAAAATCCTCTCTTTTAGCTCTTTTCAACTATACAACACATTGTTATTATTAACTGTGCTCTGCAATAGATCACAGAACTTATTCCTTCTATCTAACCTTGACCAAGATCTCTCTGCCTCCCTGATCCAGCCACTGGTGATGGCAACTATACTGTCTACTTGTATGAATTTGACTTTTTAGATTCCAAATATAAGTGAGATCATATGGTATTGTCTTTCTGTAGTTTCATTCATGTTGGTAAAAACCACAGAATTTTCCATTTTTTAAAGGCTGAATAGTACTTTATTGCATATACACTGTGGTCAGACAATTAAGTTCACAGAAGTCAGCCAGTAGTAAAACTACGACATACCTCATTCCTCATTGCTGAATACCACTAGGTCACCTTTGGAGTACTGCCCTTGGGATGCACTGATGCCAGTGCCCAGTCTACCCTTCAGCACTATTCTGGAATGACCAACAGAGCTGTCTTCTTACAAGATCTGACAATTAGTTCTCAAACTTGCCACTTTGTACATATATAGGCAGCTCTGTGCAAACAACTCAGTAAGGTTACATAACTTGGGTATATTGATGTATCACAGCTGTGTTCATGTCAACACATGGTGGTATTTTCCTGAGGGCATTCATTATTGTTGTGTGTTTTTGTGTGTTATTGTGAGAATGGTGGGGCTTGAATTAGAGGAATGAACAAACATTCATTAAATTTCGTGTTAAACTTGGCAAGAGTGGAAGTGAAATAAGGGATATGTTAGTCCAAATTTATAAGGATAATACCACAAAAAAATGACTGTACAAATGTCAGTGTACAAATGAATTAAATGTTTTTCTGAGGAGAGAGAAAGCATCACTGATGAAGAAGAAAGGTCAGGGTGACTAGTAATGAGCAGAACTGATAAAAAGCATTGCAAAAATTTGTGAAAGTATGCATCAAAATTGTCAGCTAACTGTAAGAAGCATAGCAGCCAAGTAAACATGGATAAACAGGAAAATATTAATTGAAATGCATGGCACAAGAAAGGTGGCACAAAAATTGTCCCAAAGGAACTCACCAATGAACAAAAGCAAAGAAGAGTCAAAGTTTGCCAAGACCTTTTGGAGAGGCAAGACAATGTTTTGGGCCACAATATCACTGGTGATGAAACATGAATGTACCAAAACAACCCTGCAATAAAGCATCAAAGTGCACAATGGAAGTTAGCCAGTACTCCATGATCAAAAATGTTCCATCAGTCCAAATCAAGAACAAAAGAATGTTGCTGACCTTTTTTGATAGAAGATGGATTATTCACTATGAATTTATACCAACTGGGCCAACACTTAACAAGTTTACTATTTGAAAGTGCTTTTGAAGAGACTGCATGAAAAAGTTAGATAAAGAAGACCAAAACTTTTCACCAACAACTCATGGCTCTTGCATCACAACAAAGCACCAGCACACACAGCACTGTCTCTGAGGAAGTATTTAGCTAGTAAACAAATAACTGTATTGGAACACCCTCTCTATTCTGATTTCATAGCCCTGAATGACTTTTTTCTTTACCCAAAGATAAAGGCAATATTAAAAGGAAGATATTTTAATGTCATTCGGGACATCAAGAGTAATACAATGAGAGTTTTGATGGCTAATCCAGAAAGAGTTCCAAAACTGCTTTGAAAGTAGGACTACGCACTGGCGTTGGTGCATAGCTTTCCAAAGAGAGTACTTTGAAGATGACTACAGTGATATTCAGCAATGAGGTAGGTAGCATTTTTTCTAGAATGAGTTCATGAACTTAATTGTCAGATCTCTATATGTGCTAAATTTTCCCTATCCATTCATCAGTTGGTGGACACTTAAGTTGATTCCATTTCTTGACTGTTGTGAATAGTGTTGTAATGAACATAGGAGTGCAAATATCTCTTTGACATACTGATTTCAACTCCTTTGGATACGTACCCAGAAGTGGAATTGCTGAATCATATCTATCTTTTTAAAATGTTCCCTGTTGTTTATTTCTTTTGTTGTGTGGAAGCTTTTAATTTAATAGTTCCATTTATTTATTTTTGTTGTTGTTGTGTTTTCCTTTGGCATCTTAGTCATAAATTCTTTGCCTATGCCAGTATCTAGAAGAGTTTTTCCTTCATTATTTCCTAGAATTTTCATGGCTTCCTGTTTTACATTTAACTTTTTAATCCATCTTAATTAATATTGGTATATCATAACAGATAGAGGTCCTGTGGCATTTTTCTGCACGTGGCTATCCAATTTTCACAGAAATATTTATTGAATAAAGTTCCCCCACAACGTATATTGTTGTCTGCTTTGTCAAAGATCAGTTGGTTGTAGGTTAGATAGTTTATTATATTTCTGGTTTCTCTGTTATATTCCATTGGTCTGTGTCTCCACTTTTATACCATTATCATGCTATTTTGGTTACTACAGCCTTGTAGTAATGGTTTGAAGTCTAGTCCTGTGATGCCTCCAGATTTGTAATTTATGCTTAAGATTGCTTTGGCTAGCCAGGCTCTTTTTTGGTTGCAAATAGAGTTTAGGATTATTTTTTCCAGATCTTTGAAATATGATGATGGTATTTTTTTTGTATTTTAATTTTTTAAAATTAAATCATAGCAGTGTACATTAATAGTATCATGGGGTACAGTGTACTGTTTCTGTATACAATTTGAAGTACTTTCATCAAACTGGTTAACATAGTCTTCATGTCTTTTTCTTAGTTACTGTGTTAAGACATTTATATTCTACATTTAGAGAGATTCACATGTACACTTATAGGATGAACCATAGATGTGATCCCACCAATCACCCTCCCTCCCCCTCCCTCACCCTCCCTCTCCCCTCCCTCCATGTTCCTGCGCTAAAATTGGGTTATAGCTTCCCTATGAAAGCTATAAACTAGTTTCATAGTAGGGCTGAGTACATTGGATACTTTTTTTGGAATACTTTGCTAAGAAGAATATTTTCCAGCTCCATCCATGTAAACATGAAGGAGGTAAAGTTTCCATCTTTCTTAATGGCTGCATAGTATTCTGTGGTGTACATATACCACAATTTATTGATCCATTCATGGATAGATGGGCTCTTGGGCTTTTTCCCTGACCTAGCAATTATGAATTGGACTGCAATGAACATTCTGATGCAAATATCTTTATTGTAGTGTGAGTTTTGGTCTTCTCGATATATACCTAATAGAGGAATTATAGGATCAAATGGCAGGTCTATTTTTAGTTCTTTAAGTGTTCTCCAAATGTCTTTCCAAAAGGAATGTATTAGTTTGCAATCCCATCAGCAGTGTAGAAAAGTGTTCCCTTTTCTCCAGAACCACGCCAGTATCTGTGGTTTAGGGATTTTGTGATATGGGCTAATCTTACTGGTGTTAGAAGATATCTCAAAGTAGTTTTGATTTGCGTTTTTCTGATGATTAAGGATGGTGAGCATTTTTTCATATGTTTGTAGGCCATGTGCCTGTCTTCTTCAGAGAAGTTTCTTTTCAAGTCCCTTGCCCACCCTGAGAGGGGATTGCTTGTTCTCCTCTTGTTAATACATTTGAGTTCTCTGTGGATTCTGGTTATTAAACCCTTGTTGGAGACTTAACCAGAAAATATCTTCTCCCATTCTGAGGGCTGTCTACTTGCTTTACTTACTGTGCTTTTGGCTGTGCAGAAGCTTTTTAATTTGATGAGGTCCCAGTAGTGTATTTTTGATGTTGCTTCAATTGCCCGGGGGGTCCTCTTCAAAAAGTGTTCTCCCAGTCCGATTTCTTCAAGTGTTTTCCCTACACTTTCTTCAAGTATTTTTATAGTTTTATGTCTTAAGTTTAAATCTTTAAGCCAGTGAGAGTCAATCTTAGTTAGTGGTGAAAGGTGTGGATCCAGTTTCATTCTTCTGCAGATCGTCAGCCAGTTCACCGAGCACCATTTGTTAGGGAATCTTTTCCCTACTCAATGTTTTTAATTGGCTTGTCAAAGATCATATAACAGTAGGTAGCTGGGTTCATCTCTTGGTTCTCTATTCTGTTCCATACATCTACCTCTCTGTTTTTGTGCCAGATCCATGCTGTTTTGATCACTATCGATTTATAGTATAGTCTAATGTCTGGTACCATGATTCCTCCTGCTTTGTTTTTATTTCTGTGTAATGTCTTGGCTATTTGAGTTTTTTTCTGATTCCATATAAAACAAAGTATTATTTTTTCAAGATCTTTAAAGTAGGACAATGGAACTTTAATAGGGATTGCATTAAAATTATATATTGCTTTGGGTAATATGAACATTTTAACAATGTTGATTCTTCCCAGCCACAAGCATGATGTGTTTTTCCATTCGCTATCATTTTCAGCTATTTCTTTTCTTAGAGTTTCATAGTTCTCTTTATAAAGGTCTTTCATGTCCTTTGTTAGGTAAAATTCCAGGTATTTCATGTTCTTTGGCACTACTGTAAATGGAATAGAGTTCTTGATGATTTTTTCAGCTTGACTGTTGTTGGTATATAGAAAGGCTACTGATTTATGAGTGTTGATTTTGTAACCTGAGATGCGGCTATATTCCTTGATCACTTCTAAGAGTTTTGTAGTAGAAGCTCTGGTATTTTCCAGGTATGCAATCATGTCATCTGCGAAGAGTGAAAGTTTAATCTCTTCTGATCCTATATGGGTACCCTTGGTTGCCTTTTCTTCCCTAATTGTGATGGCTAAAACTTCCATTACAATGTTAATTGCAGTGGAGACAATGGGCAACCTTGCCTGGTTCCTGATCTGAGTGGAAGTGATTTCAATTTAACTCAATTCAGTACAATATTGGCTGTGGGTTTGTTGTAGATGGCCTCTATCATTTTGAGAAATGTCCCTTCTATGCCAATTTTCTTAAGTGTTCTGATCATGAAAGGAT
>NW_003852466.1:5106896-5152134 GCF_000181295.1 Otolemur garnettii
CTCCTGGTATATAATTGGTTTGATGTGTTGCTGGATTCTGTTTGTTAGGATCTTGTTGACTATTTTCACATCAATATTCATTAGTGATATTGGTCTGTAATTTTCTTTCTTTGTTGGGTCTTTTCCTGGTTTGGGGATCAAGGTGATGTTTGCTTCATAGAGTGTGTTGGGTAGTATTCTGTCTTTTTCTATATTTTGGAAACGGTTAAGTAGTATAGGTGCTAGTTCCTCTTTAAAGAATTGGTAGAATTCTGACATGAAGCCATCTGGTCCCAGGCTTTTCTTTTTAGGGAGATTTTGGATAGTTGATGCTATTTCAGAATTTCATATAGGCCTGTTCAACATTTCCATTTTTTTCTGGCTTAGTACTAGAAGGTGGCATGCTTCCAAGTATTGGTCAGTTTCCTTCAGATTTTCATATTTCTGAGAATAAAGTTTTTTGTAATATTCATTAAGGATTGTTTGAATTTCTAAGGAGTCCATTGTTATTTCCTCTTTACCATTTCTGATTGATGAAATTAGCAATTTTAGTCTTCTTTTCTTGGTTAGGTTGGCCAAAGGTTTATCTATCTTATTGACCTTTTCAAAAAACCAACTTTTTGATTTATTGATCTGTTGTATAATCCTTTTGTTTTCGATTTCATTTAGTTCTTCTCTAATTTTGGTTATTTCTTTTCTTTTGCTGGATTTCGGATTGGAGTGTTCGTCCTTTTCCACTTGTTTGAGATGTCCCATTAAGTTGTTAACTTCCTCTCTTTCCGTTTTCTTGAGGAAGGTTTACAGTGCTATAAATTTCCATCTTAGGACTGCCTTTACAGTATCCCAGAGGTTCTGGTAACTCGTATCTTCATTATCATTTTGTTCCAAAAATTTGGTAATTTCCTTCTTGATCTCGTCTCTGATCCACCTATCATTCATCATAAGGTTGTTTAGCTTCCATGTTTTGTATGAGTTTGCAGATTCCTGTTGTTACTGAGTTTAACTTTTATTCCATGATGGTCTGAGAAGATGCAAGGAATAATTTCTATTCTTTTAAATTTACTGAGGTTAGACTTGTAACCTAAAATGTGGTCAATTTTGGAGAATGTTCCATGGGCTGATGAGAAAAATGTATACTCAGTTTTGTTAGGATGAAATGTTCTGTAGATGTCCGTTAAATCCAAATGTTGAATGGTTAAGTTTAAATGTAAAATTTCTTTGCTAAGATTCTTGTTGGAGGATCTATCCAACACTGCCAAAGGAGTATTAAAATCTCCAACTATGATGGAGCTGGGAGAAATCAAGTTGCTCATGTATATTAGAGTATGTCTTAAAATGGAGGTGCATTCTGGTTGGCTGCATAAATATTGATGATTAAAATCTCATTGTATTGTGTATTACCCTTAACAAATATAAAGTGTCCATCTTTATCCTTGCTTACTTGTGTTGGTTTAAAGCCTATTGTATCTGGGAATAAAATTGCAACACCTGCTTTTTTCTGTGTTCCATTTACCTGGAATATAGATGACCATCCCTTCACCCTGAGTCTACATTTGTCTTTTAGGGTAAGATGGGATTCTTATATGCAGCAGATATCTGGCCTGAGTTTTTGTATCCAGTCAGCCATCCTGTTCCTCTTTAGAGGGCAATTTAAGCCATTCACATTGATTTAGAATATTGATAAACCTGTCATAATTTTGGGTATCGAGTTTTTTGAAAGTCCAGTGGACATCTTTAATCCTTTCACCAGTGTGGAAGTTGGATTTGATCAAAATTTTCTGTGTGAGTTTATTTATATGGTGGAGGATTGCACTAGTCATTATGGAGGATAGGTCTGAGAATATCCTGGAGGGCTGGTTTAGTTATAACAAATTTCTTCAACATGTGAATGTCATTAAAGTATTTAATTTCTCCATCATAAATGAAACTCACTTTAGCTGGATACAGGATCCTGGGTCGAAAGTTATTTTGTTTTAGGAGGTTAAAAGTCGATGACCACCCTCTTCTAGCCTGAAAGATTTCAGCAGAGAGATCTGCAGTCATTCTGATATTCTTCCTCTTGTAGGTTATGGTTTTCTTACATCTAGCTGCTTTCAGAATTTTCTCTTTCATATTAACTTTAGTGAAGTTAATTACGATGTGCCTGAGGGATATCTTTATTTATTTATTTTTTTGAGGAACCTCCATTCTCTTTTCCACAATGGCATTACTAATTTTCATTCCCACCAACAATGAGTAAGGGTTCTCTTTTTTTACACCCTCACCAACACTTACCATTCATCTTTTTGACAGTGGCAAATTAAACAGCTGTGAGGTGATACTTCATTGTGATTTTAATTTGCATTTCTCTGATGATTAGAGATGTGAGCATTTTTTCATATATGTAGTATCTGTTGGCCATTTCTATATCTTTTTCTGTAAAATGCCTATTTAAGTCCTTTGCCCATTTTTAATAGAGTTGTTTTCTTATTATTTGGGTAGTTTGAGTTCTTTATATATTTTGGGTATTAGCTCCTTATCTGATGTGTGATTGCAAATATTTTCTCCCTATCTGTGGATTGTCTCTTCATTCATTGTTTGTTTGTTTGTTTTGCTGTGTTAGAGCTTTTTAGTTTGACTCACTTTCAAATTTACCAGTTTACCAACCGGTGTAACATGCATCTTTTATAGAAGGATGAAGTTGTAATTGGCAGGTGGGGCCGCAGATGGTTTGCTGTTGTTTCATCATCCTACCAACTTCAGCAGTTAAAAACTAATGAAGAGGTTTTCTTTCTATTCTTACAAAGAAAAATAGACATACTTAGATGCAGAATTTTAAATCTTCAAAGGAGAGAGTTGAATTTTTTCCCTTACTCCTGTTCTGTATTGCCAGAAAAAATGGATCAGGATGTAATCTGCTTACTATCATTATACTTGCCCAGCAATTCTCAGGTGATCAGAGGATTATCTTTGACATCTCAGACACTTGAACTATTCATTTCATTTTTAGCATGTCAACCAAGGTGACAGATACTTTTGTCGAAGGCCATTTCCAGAATCTAAGTTCTTTACCTCTTTGGGATTATATGTCTAGAATGTATAACAGCCAATTTAGAATTATGGTAATAATCTCTTGCATGCTCACAAAAGTAAAAATAAATTGAACTGAGATAACTTTGAAGCTTGATTCCCACAGGCAATCTCCTCCTGCTCTCTTTCAGGCGGAAGTAATTTTACAATTCATACATCAACTAATAAAAATTCGTAAGAGGTATGTTTTTCCATCACATGTAAAATTTTTAATGCTGAGACTTCAGAGCTAAAATATTTTTTTAAATAAGAAACATACGCAATAGTAAATATCATTAACACTATTGTAAAAGACCAAATCAGAGCATGGTGAGAGTTTTATCTTTGAAAAGGGTTTATCCAGTGTACTAAGTACTACTGTGAAACCAATTTATAATTACTCACACATGCATGTGAAAAATGAAGCACAACTATAGCCTAGGATGAAGGAGGGAAGGGGAAGGAGAGGGAAAGGAGGGGGTGGGTTGATAGAGGGAGGGTTAGTAGGGGGACCACACCTATGGAGCATATTGCAAGTACAAGTTGGATCTATCAGGTGTAGAGCACAAATGTCTTAATTCTGTAATAGTGTAAAAGTGGTGAAGGCTATATTGTTTAGTAGGATGTTAGCACTAATTTGTAGTAATAATAAACACATTGAATCCCATAATGGCATAAATGTATGTATGATCTATGTACAAATGACTGAATAATAAATAAATAAATAAATAAATGGGTTTATCAATTCCTGCCTGTATGAAATACCATGCTAGACCACATCATAGTGGTTTAAATCTAGCATGGTATCTCATACAGACAGGAATTTGACCATCCCTTTTCTTCAAAGATAAGTTCCTTTCTTCCAAAAATGTATAAGGAGACACATAAACATAAAAAATAAGAGAATGCAAATGATTTTTTTTTTTTTTTTGAGACAGAGCCTCAAGCTGTCCCCCTGGGTAGAGTGCCGTGACATTACAGCTCACAGCAACCTCCAACTCCTGGGCTCAAGCGAGTCTCCTGCCTCCGCCTCCCAAGTAGTTGGGACCACAGGCGCCTTCCACAACGCCCGGCTATTTTTTGGTTGCAGCAGTCATTGTTGTTTGGTGGGTCCGGGCTGGGGATTCGAACCCGCCACCTTAGGTGTATGTGGCTGGCGCCTTAGCCGGTTGAGCTATAGGCGCCGAGCCAGAATGCAAATGATTTAATGCTTTCCTTGATGGCAACAGCACACGTTTCCATTTTAACCTCTCTGATGTGCAGGTTGACTTTTCTCAGGCCCTCTATTACCATCCATCTGCACTGTTATTTTACTCACTCACTTATGCTACCTGAAGACAGTCTTTTGGGAACAACACTGGAATACAAAGACCCTGACCACGGCAAACTACAAAGGGCATCTTAGGGCTCAAGCTCTGCAAGGATGTCATTAGTCTTCGCTATAGTTTTCCAAGTGTCTATTTCTTTAGAACACAAACACAGAAAGATACTTACATGCACAGCCCTCGATATATACTGCACTTGCTCCAGGAATTATAAAAATAAATGTAACTTCTGCTTTCAAGTAGTTTTAATCATTCTTCAGAAAGTACCAGAGAATAAAGTCATGATATTAAGATATTACCTCTGTTGCTAGTATTGTTCAGAATGATCAATGATCATTCTGATAGATGGAATGTGAGCCACATATGCCATTTTACATTTTTAGTAGGTAAAATAAAACAGGTGAAATTAACTTTAACCACACATTTTATTTAATATAATATTCCAAAATAGTCTCGTTTAACTTATAGTCAATATAAAATTCTTTATAATACATTTTGCATTTTTTATACTCAATTGTGAAATCTGTGGTGCATTTACACTTATAGCACATCTCACTTTGGACTAGCCATATTTTAAGCCCTCAACAGTCACACGTGAATAGTGGCTATCATATGATACATGCAGAACTAAACTGCAAAATGTGAATTTTTGACTTCTTCTGTTAAGGCATGTGATGAATTTGACCACATATATTTTAGGCATTACTAAGACAGTGCTACTATTTTTATTTTTGACTTTGTGCTTCCACATGGTCTACATCCTTGGTTGCAGTGTCACAGAGCAATGCCTTTGCTAGAAGTGGCATGCTGTAATTAAAACAAGGTATGAGTTTCCCTGAGGATACATGAAGATGCTGTTTGCTTAGAAACTTAGTAAGGAACTTACAAGGTTAATTGAGATAAGGAATGAAATTTTAAAATGTATAATTCAATCACAACTTTCTGACTAATGCAAATCCTTCATGATAAAGCTTAAGCTCCCTGTGGTGGTTTTCTGTGCCTTTTGTCATCTGGATTTTGCCTTGTCTTCTGGCCTCTTTGCTTGCCACTCTCCTAAATACACTCCACAATTTAGCAATACTGAATTATTTACAGCTCCCGTAACATGAGCACATGAGCCTAAAAGGCAGGTATGTGACCACTATGTCACAGATAGAGACATTATCCAATGGTGTTAAACAGCATGCCCGAGCTAACATATGTGCTAAATGATAAATCCACCTGCAGTAAGCACTTCCCACTCCACTCCAGGCAGGATGGGCTTCATGAGCTTTTTGGAAAGGGTATCCTTAGTCCCTTAAATGACAGTGAAAGTTCAAGCCAAGCTAGATGACTATTTACCTTTAGCTTGCTGCTCTGAATGTGACAAACAAAATATCTTATCCCAAGCATTTGTCTTGAGTTTTGCAGAAGGATCCTATACACATTCACCCAATACAAAGAGGTAAGGAATTGTGGCATTGTTTCCATTTCAAAGCATTATAAGTACTTAACGTCAGTTGTTTCAAAGGCATATTAGTCTAACCGCTTGACAAGGCAATTTGAGGGAACATTGCAATTGATGCTTTTGAAACTATTGGTGTGGCTTTGGGTTTTTCTCCTGTTTCCCACCCCAGCCACAAACAGAGTATTTTATGTAGGTAAACAAAAAGTTGTTTGTGCTTAGGAAATTGCTGGAAAGAAGTTTGTTGGTTAGAATTTTTCTTTTTTTTTTTTGAGACAGAGTCTTACTTTGTTGCCCTCAGTAGAGTGCTTTGGTGTCACAGCTCACAGCAACCTCAAACTCTTGGGCTTAAGGGATTCTCTTGCCTCAGCCTCCCAAATAGCTGAGACTACAGGCACCTGCCACAATGTCTGGCTATTTTTTTGTTCTTAGTAGACCGAGGCTGAGTTCGAACCCACCAGTCCTGGTGCATGTGGCCACTGCCCTTCTGACTGAGGTACAGGCGCCACATCGCAAATATTTTAAAGGGGAGGACCATGCAGGGACACAGAAATATTACTCTTTCACTTTAGAAATAACTGAGACTGGGACAATCCAATCTGTTTGCTCCAAGCAGGCTTCTTCTCCAAACCTCACTTTACCTGACATGGTGCAACTAATAGAGGGTGACATTGATTAATCAGACTGTAAAATATTAAAATATGTGGACCCTATTTTACTAGGGCTACATCATCATATTTTATTGTTATTATTTCAAATAACATGAACATCTGTTGAAATGTGTTGAAAATCAAGAGCACATAATCTGTCACACATTTTAGATTACTGCCAAAGTGGGTATGTCTACAATTTGTTAATTTTAAATTTTCAAAAGTATGTGAATAAAGACCACAAAAGCATCATCAAGTCTCTGTGTACCATATGCACAGGAGAGCCCCAAGTAGAAGATGGGGAGATGGAGAACACCTGTGGCTTCCAGATGATGTAAGGCAGGCACAGTGTCTTACACGGAGCATATAGTAGTACATGGATACATCAAAAGATGAGACCCACGATGAGGAAGCACAGTGGGGCTGTTACAAGGAGGAACTAATGTTGGACACAGAGGAGAGGAAGTCTCCAAGTGAGAAATGCAGAGACCCTAATCTGCTATGAAGGGGTGCCAGCAATAAACAGTGATGGGATACCCAGCCATTGGTCTGATTCCAGTGATGGAACATTCTCTGACTAGATGTCAGTCTATCAGCTGCTCAGTTTTAAATGAATAGGAATTTCTGTTCTTTTCCAAGGCTTTCACAAAAGAACAAATTAAAACCAACAAAAGTAGATAATTAATTAAATAAATAAGCATTTATAACTATTGATTGTAACAGAAAAAGCCATCTCAGAGACAATCCTAGCTTCCTTGCTCTTATTTCTATTTTTTTGAAATTCTTGGTGAAATTGCTTATTTTTCTTTTCAATAAAGTTCTTCTTACTTTAGGTACTTTGATAGGTTTCCATCAGTTGAACAAAACAATTCCTTAGCTATCTTGTTATCACTGCACAGCAATGTCATAAATTTTTCCTTCCTTCCTTATGCTTTTACTCTTTTTCTATGTGTCTCTAAAACAGCTGTGGGGGAAGTGGGGAATCGGGTAATGGGGCAGTTGGGCAGGGCTCTGCAGGTGGTTGGCATTACACTGTTCTAGAACTCATTTTTCTACACTGTGTTATCACTGACTTGTAAATGTGAATTACAATTTCTAAGAAGTGGAAGTAAAATATCTTGAGGAAAGATCATTTTAAAAATTCTTTTTTTTTTTTTTTTTGCAGTTTTTGGCTGGGGCTGGGTTGAACTCACCACCATTTAAAAAATTCTTAAGTGGATTAATGACATCTCTTTTTAAGGAGTTTAGCAAGGAAGAAATTGGCACAGGATACAAGCCACAGATTTACTGCATATATTGAGGTGAATGAGTTGGGGTCTTGCTGGAAATAAAGTACAAGGAAAGTACTCTCTAGGGTCAGAGAGGGATCAAAGCTCCTTCAGTATTGAGAGGTAGGCTGAACTCAGAGCTATGGATGATTTAAGAACAAATAATACTGAAAAAATATGGAAGAGAGCATCTGCGAAAGAGAAGGAAGGTGTGTGAGGATGGTGTCTGCTGGGAAATAATGTAATTACATATGAGTAAAAAGCACATGTGTGTTTCCTTGCATTGACGTTTGATAGACTTTGATCCAGTACTTGAAGACAATCAGGTGTTAGCAATTGATCTCCTTTGTTATATCAAGTACAGATTGCAGTGGATGCCCACTACCAATGAGATCACCCAGTGCTTTCTTCCTGTCCCTACATACAGTGGGTTGGACAAAAAAATACTGGAAAATTGATTATTCAGAAGGCCACTGTGTTTAGGATATATTCTACTGGGAATCCCTTTGTGCTGGAGGAAAGGATGAATAAAGTTGAGTAGCCATAAGCACAATAGGTGCACAAGTTGGCTGCACCTATTTAGAGCCATCAATTAACTGATTAAGTAAATATAAAGGCATAGATTTTGACATGACCAACTTTAATGAAATCAGTGCCAATCCATGCTACAACTGTTAATACAGACAAGCTCATTCAACAAGTCAGAGAGAGCCAAAAGTGCTGTAAGACAAACAAGTTTTGAGTGAATGACTTATTCGTAAGGGGCCCTGGAAATTTTGCCTAGAGAAAATAAAAAAGTCTCTATATTAAGCTTAATATTTTTCTTTAAATAGCATGTTATCTTAAATAATAATGATACATAAACCAGAGATGTTGGCGTGGATGTGGAGAAAAGGGAATACTTCTACACTGCTGGTGGGAATGCAAATTAATTCATTCCTTTTGGAAAGACATCTGGAGAACACTAAGAGAACTAAAAATAGACCTGCCATTTGATCCTGCAATTCCTTTATTAGGTATATATCCAGAAGACCAAAAATAGAATTACAGCAAAGATATTTGTATCAGAATGTTTATTGCAGCCCAATTCATAATTGGTAGGTCATGGAAGAAGCCTAAATATCCATTGACCCAAGAATGGATCAATAAATTGTGGTATATGTACACCATGGAATATTATGCAGCCCTAAAGAAGGATGGAGACTTTACCTCCTTCATGTTTATATGGATGGAATTGGAAAATGTTCTTCTTAGTAAAGTATCTCAAGAATGGAAGAAAAAGTATCCAATGTACACAGCCCTACTTTGAAACTAATTCATAGCTTTTATAGGAATGTCATAACCTAATTATAGCCTTAGAATATGGGCAGGGGGAGAGAGGGGGAAGTAGGGGGAGATGGGGAGGAAGGGAGATTGGTGGGGTCACCTCTATGGTTTATCTTACAAGGGTACAAGTGAATCTTTCTAAAAGCACAGTATGAACATTTTAACTCAATAACTAGGAAAATGAATGAAGGTTATGTTGACCAGTTTGATGAGAGTATTTCAAAATGTATATGAAAACAGCACACTGTACCCCATGATTGCATTAATGTACACAGTTATGCTATAAGAAATAAAAAAAATAATGATACATAATATAGAGGAATCTATGAAAATTAGTTACACAAGCTCTTCAAGTATATTTTATCATAATTTAATTTTTGAAGAATTTAAAAAATATATATGAAACTGTATCACCCAAAGCATTTCAGGAAAAAACATTCTCCTTCTTTGCCTCCTCCCCCTACTCACTGTAAAACTTTGAATAAAAGCCATTTGCAGTTCAGAGCTTCCTCCATGCAGTCATTTGGCATTGACAGCTCACCTTGAATATTATTAGGTAGCATCTCCTTATTGACATTCCCAGGGAAGAGGTGACTTCCTTTGCTTTTCTCCATCACTGACTTCAGTTGGGGCACTGTCAGCCGGCAGATGTGAAGGCTATGTTGCCATCCCTAGATGGCTATCTGGTGTAGTAGACACCAAAGACATGCTTGTAAGTGCACAGTTGGTGCTTAGCTCACCTGCCTGGCCCACTGCTCATACAGTAAAGGTGTTAACTGACCAAGAGCAAATTATAGAAGTAACACAAGGTATAATCAGGTAACTTTGAATGTGAGAGCACAATGCTGTTATGCAAATGTGATAAATTGTGAGTGGTTATTGTTTGGAATTTGCAGAAAGATCAACATAGAAATGCCTTTTATGCGATTAATAGCAACTCTTCATTTCTATCTGTATGAAACTCTTTAACTGAGGATTTCAAGTACAGCCCATTTTGGAGTCCATCAACTTTGTCTTTTCAACAATAGTGTCATCTTTTCAACAATAGTGGCTTATAGTTAGTATGCTATAGGGTGTTGGTGAACCCTGAAGCCTTCAGAGATAAGCTTCCACATTTTGGTCAATGTGTGCAATTTAGTTTTGCTAAAAACAAAGACAATTCAGAGTAGGATAAAACTAGTTATAAGATACATGAAAAAAGCTGGTCATACCTGAATTAGGGTTGAGTTAGGGCTGTGAGCAATTGTACTATAACAAAAATATAGGATTCTGAAGAACAAAATGAAGTAGAAATGATTTTTTCTAGTCTTCTATAATTTATTTTTCCTTATTAAACTGGTGTTCACTTTCTTCATCCTTCAATATTGCCACCAAAAATTTTAATACTGGAAAGCATGTCATTAACAGAGGAAGGTTAGAATGTCCTTCTCATGAATGAATTCTCCTGTCCCATGTTGTACAGTTCCTTGTCTAACGTCTATTTGGGCTGTCATAACAAAATACTGTGGACTGGGTGGCTTACACAGCAGAAAGTTATTGCTCACAGTTATGGAGCCCAGAAGTCCAAGATCAAGGTGCTGACAGGGTTGGTTTCTTCTTAGGTCTCTAATGTGTATGGATCCTTTATACATTTTATTAGTGTGATTTATCTACACACTAACATTCTCCAAGAATATACTTTTATGTCAGGCTTGTCCTTGAGTACCAAAGTTGGATGTCATACCCAACTGCCAATTCAATATTATGTATTTCAAGAGTAGCCATCTCATCTGGCTTACAGATTACTGTCATCTTGCTGGTCACCTCAGTGCAAGTACACATGTCTAGGGCTCTCTGTAATTCCTAATCTTTACTTCTCAAAGAGATATAATACAGATTGGATTAGGGTTTTCCCTAGTGGCCTCATTTTAACTTATTTACCTTACTAAAGACCCTTTCTCTAAAGTACAATCACATTCTGAGGGGTTTGGGGTTCAACATATGAATTTGAAGGGGACACAATTCAGCTCATAACATCTTCAGAGTAGTTTGGGCCACAAGTTAAATTTTTCATCCATTTTGACCCTTCTGAAGTTCCTATCCTTTTATGGTTCAGGCTGATTGGTTTTACAAACACAGGAAGGCTTAACCAACATTCTACCTCCACAACTTCTCAATATATCACAATTGGTAATTCCTTTCAGCTTCACTCTTATAGCTACATTGCAAAACGACTTAAAGCCAAAAGTGAACTTCTAAAAGCCCTCTCAGTTACTCCAGTGTAGGGATCACCCATAACAACTAGAGCCAGAATGTTTAGAAGAGAAGAACTGCCTCTGTTTAGGAAAATGCTTTCAAAAATGATCTGGGAATAGCAGACAAAGCCCTCAGGACATGGGTTGGCAGGAGATAAGGAAACAAAAATAGATGAAACATTTGGTATATGAAACATGAATTGAAGAAGAAAGGTTGGGCATAGCATGAGGCTCGAGAGAAAGGAGGAGAATGCTGTGTTTCATAGCAGGAGGCTTGAGCTTCATGGCTTAAAAACTGTATCTATACACTAACATTCTCCAGAAATATACTTTTATGCCAAGCTTGTCCTTGAGTACTGAGCCTGGATGTCATACCCAATTGCCAATTTAACATTCTCTGCTTGAAGAATAGCTATCTCATACTTAAAGCATCCAGAACAAAATCCTTTATTTTCACCCACCTACAAACCTGCTCCTTCCCCATTTTCCCTGACTCAGGGAGAGCTATTGCTGTGCCATTGAGGTCACAGCATAGGTAGTACCCTCATTCTTTGCATACAAGCCTGCATATGTTCTAACTCACTTACTGGTTTATCAACCCAACCTTCAATATATTTCTCCAAATCCAAAGATTGCTATTCACTTTCCCTGTTTCCACATTAGTCTAAGCCAGCTGTTCTCAACCTTCCTAATGCCACGACCCTTTAATGCAGTTTCTGTGGGTTGTGACCCACAGGTTGAGAACCGCTGGCTCTAAGCTGACACCAGCTCACAGCAAGAGGATTACAGGAGCCAATCCATGGGTCTCCATGCTTGCTCCTTATAGTCAGTTCTCGAGGCAGCATCCAGGTTAAGTTTTGTCCATGTAAATCAGGCCACAGTGCCATTCTCTACTTCACTAGCCAACTACTGAGAGTTCCATCTCCAATACAGGGCATGGCTTCCAAAGTTCTGCATGATTTGGAGCCTCTCCAGCTCACCTCGTGCCTCTTTCCATCTTCTAACAACTCACCAAGCTTTTTTTTTTTTTTTTTTTTCTTAAATCACTCTTCCCTCTGCCTGGTTACTTCTCACTCAGATCTTCTCTACAACTACATTTCACTTTATTAAGACCTCTATTCAACTCCAGCACCCTCAGAAAGGTCTTGTCTGACCAGCCCATCTGAAATAGCCCCCTTGATAGGTCTCTACTGAAGTGCTTTATTTTTCTTCATTATGTTACTTGACATTATTTTATACATTTGTTTAATTTCTGTTTCACCAACTAAAACGTAGGTACATAAGGACATTGCTTTCTTCATTAAAAAAAAAACAAACTTGGGTGGCGCCTGTGGCTCAAGGAGTAAGGTGCTGGCCCCATATGCCAGAGGTGATGGGTTCAAACCCAGCCCTGGCCAAAAAAAAAAAAAAAAAAAACCTTATAGCTACTACAGCACCTGGGAACTTAAAACAAGTTGGTAGTGTGTGGCTCTATAAGTATTTTTAGGAGAAAAAAATATAAGAAGAGATATAAGAAATACCCACCCTTATTCCTTAAGTTTCCTCTTAGTAATTTTCCGACCACTGACCTCTATCCTTATCCATGGCTATCAGTTTCCATTTTACCAATAAAAAACAAACATTGCAATTGATCCCAGAAAAATAAAAAGGATTACTAGACACTACTATGAACAACTATACCCCCCAAAATTAAAAACTTAAAAGAAAAGGATAAATTCCTAGACATATACCACCTACCAAGATTGAATCATGAAGAAATCGAAAACTTGAACAGATCAATAATGAATAACAAGATGAAAATAGTTATAAAATATCTTCTATCAAAGAAAATCCAAGGACCTGATAGTTCAGGTCCTAATTCTACTAAACACTTAAAAAGAAAGTAACAACAATTCTATTCAAACTCTTCCAAAAATGAATGAGGAAGAAATACTTTCAAACTCATTCTATGAGTCTAGCAATACCCTGTTACCAAAACCAGACAAAGACACAACAACAATAAAAAAACTATAGGCTAATATCCCTGATGAATATAGATGTCAAAGTTCTAACAAAGTTTAAGTAAAGATAATTCAACAACACATTAAAAAGACCATGCATCATCATCAAGTGGGATTCATCCCAAAGATGCAAAAATGGTTGAACACACACATTTCTGGAGCCTAGAAAGTCCAAGGTCAAGGACCACATCCAGGGTTAGGGCCTTTTGGCTGATGAGGACTGTCTGCAGAACCTGAAGCAGTGCAAAGTATCACATGGTTGGGTTCACAAGAAACAGAACCAAACCTTTTTTTTTTTTTTTTTTTTTAACAGACACACTCTTGTGATTACTAACTCACTCCTATAACAACTCATCAACACAGTCAGAAGGACAGAGTTCTCATCTCTTTGAAGTTCCCACCTCTTAATATTGCTGAACTAGAGACCAAGTTTCCAGCACATGAACTTTTAGGGGACACAGTTAAGTCATAGCAGAAGCAGCTTCATATTCACTTGCCTTCATTCCTTGGGTCAGGAAACCCACCTGAACAAGTAGCCAGTTACTCAGCATGTTTATCGCCACTATAAAGTCAGGGATTCAGAAATAACCATAGGAGGCCCACAGTTCCACCAAATCCTATCTGAAATGAATGCAAGCCAACACTTTATCACTCAACCTCTGTAAGCTCCCATTTTGAACATTCCACTATAGGGATATTTCTCATATCTGAGTATCAGCAACAATTTAAATCTAGTAATAGTAACCCCTAAGAGAATCTAGTTATTTTCCTTTTCCTAGGGAAGTCATCCCAATAAATGACCAGAATCCCTCTGGAGAAAGCTTGGGAGAAGACTCACCATATCCAGGATTCTATCTCAACTGGGCCTCCAATCAAAAGGTTTCTTGTCTAGGAGCTGGCTTAAATCTGAAAACTGGAAAAGATACCATAAATTCCCCATAATCAACTCATTCTGACTCATGGGAAAGAGATAGGTCCAGTGGGATAATAAGTCCCTGGAATCCCTTTTCTCCTTCCTGCAATCTCTTCTCAGTGCACCTGTGTATGCAGGCCAACAGGAAGGCAGAGGGTAAGAGAGTCTACTGATGTAGACTATGCAAGTCAACCTCTTAGAAAGGACAGTGGGGCAGATAAGGGCGAAGAATGAACCTGGAGGGGCAGATGGGGGGTGTCAGCATTCAAAACAAATATAGGCCATGGTATGTCTTCTTATTAACACAAATTATGCCCACCCCACAGCTTTTACTTACGCTTTTACTCAGAGAACATTTTGTATGGGTACATACAGAGCTTTTTCATACTCTTAACTACTGTATATTATTCCCCTGTATAGATATAGCATAACTTACTGTACCAGTTCCCAAATGTTGAGCCTATAAATTTGTGCCAAGCTTTTGCCATTACAAATAATGCTTCAATGAATATCTATATAAATTTGTCATTTTACAAATGTGTGAGTACACGTGTACAATAAATAGCTAGGGCATTTTAATTTATAATTTTGGTAAATTTTGACAAAGAGTGCATCATTATTGTTTCTCTTATCCTTTAGAAGGGACCCTCTCAACTGATGTTCCACAGTGCATTATGTGGTAGATTATAGACATGCCGTGGGCTGTGGACAGGGCCTGTCCCTCTACATACCACATTCAGTATGTATTCTTTTTCTTTGTGGGTTAAAAAAGCACTGTGTTAGAAGTCTATTACCTGTTAGTTATTATCTATTGTAAGCAAAGATGAAATTATTATATTTACACATGATCTGCTCCCTTTTCTCTATTATGCCACCTGTTATTGATTCTTTTACTTTTCCTTAATATTCTCTTTAAATATTTTTTCATGGATATGGTGCTTGCCCTACCCAGTCTCCTTTGAACTATTCCTCTTTATTGCAGTTACTGAAAAACTAAAAGCTAGAAATTGCAGAATCCTTTATAGCGAGGGCTCCAGAAGATTCAGATTTGATAAACAAAAAGCACATTAGAAGTGAGAGGAAAGTTTCACTTCTGTTGCCAGTGTGATAGTGCTGAGTGGATTTTCTGTAGCAGCTTGATGTCTAGTGACCAGCACTGGGTGTGAGGAAGAAGGACATTCTGCAGGTGGGGCCTATGCATAGGCCTGGGCTGGACCTAGGGACAACAGCACTGCTCCGGACGCTTCCTCCCCAGGGCACATTTCTAATATGGGTGCCATATGGCTCAGGAGCCAGAGGCTTCCATACAGAAGAGTGGCAGTTCTCTTTGTCTAGAAGCCATTTGATACACTGCAATAAATCTCTGCTTTCAATTGCATCTTATAGCAGGTTTGCCTCGTCAAGTTTTTAAATTCATAAAAATATGTTTGGGCAAAATGTTCACTGTTCTTGAATCCAGCATTTTTCTGAACCATCTTTACCTTCAATTTGCTTTCCCTGATCCTTTCCTTTTTTCTTTTCTAAAAATATAATTTGATGTATATTATTAAGAGAAAAAGAATTTTGAAGAGGAAAGTTGTTCCTAGACCAGTACTAGTGGGAAGTTTGGATGAGGAAAGGGCGGGGGCTGTTTTTAAAGCTCTCAGGAATTCTTCTTGGCATACAGCACAGTTCCTTATGACTGATTTATACGAGTGAATGATGTATGAGGCCTTCCCTTCTCCTAGGTCTCAAAGCCGATGTGGCAGGGCTGCTCTCCATCCATGCAGAGCCCTTTTGCTGTCCCCTACCTCTGCACGACTGCTTCCTACGAATATGGCATCTCCCCATTCCTTGCCCAATAGTCCTTGACAAAATGATCCCAGAAAGGTGTTTTAACCAATTTGCGCTCCAAGTTTCCATTGCCTTGAAAAAAATTTTTATCTACAAGTGTATCTATTCTATGTCTATATCTACCTATCTATATTTAATGAGTTTTTCTTAAGGATATGGCACCTGCTTTGGAAAACGGGGTAGAGAACTGAACTTGGGGAACCTCATCTGAGATCTCGGCCACAGGCGTCCTTTCAACCTCAGCTGGGCTCGGTTTCTACTTCCGGCCATATTTCCTGAATTTTTGTGGTTGGAGTTTACAGATCTGTCCTAGTTTGATGATTTCTTTCTGTTTTGTATTCTCTTTGCTGTTGTAAGTAATTTATAAAGCTCAAAATAGGCAGCAGGGTCTATATGTGTTCATTTTGCTGTTGGGACGCTAGACTAGGCAATCCTGATTGGGCCATGCTGCGAGGGACTGGGCAAGGAGCCTGTCCTGAAAATGCGAGTCAGGGACGGTATGGGTCAGAGGGACTGAGCTTTGGAGGAGGCAAGAAGGAAAAAGGTCTAGGACAGCTCTGGGACAAGGTTTCTTCACATCTTCCCCACGTAGAGTGTGGGGATTTGTCAGCTGTTGAAACACGTGTACTGTGCTCTCACACGAGACCAGGCCCATGTGAAGACTGTGGCCCCGAGCTGTGTGGAACCTGATGGGATCAGCACCTCAGCTGCCCAAAACCTCCTCCTACACCATCTTGCTATGGTAGAGGTGGGCGTTTCCACGGCAGGGAACTGAAGATTACATCAGGAAAGAGATGTGATGTGGGTTCCTCTTGTTTAGGACGTAAGAAGAATAGCAGAGGTAATAAAATGGACATATTTTAAGGTAGTGAGGAGGAATGGGGTGTTTATCAACAATTATTAAGCATGTGATTCACCAGGCCTTAAAATATTGTAAAATACCTGATCATAATTCTTTTAAAAATTATATGGGTGCATAATACTTGTACATATATATATGGGGTACATGGGAAATTTTGGTGCAAACATACAATATGAAGTAATCAAATTAGATTAAATGGGATATGCATCGCTTCAAACATTTATCATTTCTCTGTGTTAAGAACATTCCAAATCAACTACTGTAGTTATTTTGAAACATACAATAAATCATTCTTAACTCTAGACGCCCTATTTTGCTAACAAACATTAGATCTTATTCTCACTAACTGCATTTTTGTATCCATTCACTAACCTCACTTTTTGCTCCCTGCCCACTATACTTCCCAGCTTCTAGAAAACTTTGTTCTACCCTATACTTCCAGGAATTAATTATTTTAGTTTCCATATAGGTGAGAACATGTCATACTTTCTCTTTTTGTTCCTAGCTCATCTAATTTGATTCCACCTCCATCTGTGTTGTTGCAAATGACAAGGTTTCATTCTTCTTATGGGTTAACAATATTCCATTCTGTATATACACACCACATTTTCTTTATCCATTCTTATACCAATGGACACAAAACTGGACTTCACATCTCAGCTATTGTGAATAGTGCTGCAATAAACATGGAAGTGAAGATATGTCTTGGGTATATTACTTTCCTTTCTTTGGGATATATACTGGCAGTGGGATTACAGGATCCTATGGCAGTTCTATTTTTAGTTTGTTGAGAAATCTTTATAATTTTTTCTATGGTGGCTGTACTAATTTACAAGCCTATGAACAGTGTATGAGACCTTCCTATTCTCCACAATCTCAATAGCATCTATTAATTTTTTGGCTTTTTGCTAAAAGTTATTTGACTGGGGTGAGATAATCTCATTGTGGCTTTGGCATTTCTCTGATTAATGATGCTCAACATTTTTTTCTTTTTCTTTTTTGACACAGAGTTTTACTCTGTCACCCTTAATAGATGTGGTGTGGCATCATAGCTCATGACAATCTCAAACTCTTGGGCTCAAGCAATTCTCTTGCCTCAGCCTCCAAAGTAGTTAGGACTATAGGCACCCACCACAATGCCCAGCTATTTTTAGAGACAGGGCCTTGTTCTTGCTCAGGCTAGTCTCAAACTCCTGAGCTCGGGTGATCCAGCCACCTTGGCCTCCCAGAGTACTGGGATTACAGGTGTGAAACATCCCACATGGCCCAGCGTTTTTAAAATACCTGTTGGCTATTTGTATGTCTTTTTTTTTTTTTTTTTTTGCCAATGCTGGGTCTGAACTGAACACCTCTGGCATATGGGGCCAGCGCCCTACCCTTTTGAGCCACAGGCTCTGCCCTATTTGTATGCCTTTTTAAAGAATGTCTATTAGATCTTTTTGCATATTTTATAATCAGCTTATTTCTTTCTTTACTGTTAAGTTCTTTGAGTTTCTTATTTATTCTGGCAATTAATCCCCTGTTGGATAGATAGTTTGAAAATATTTTCTCCTATTTTGTGGGTTGTCTCTTACTTTGCTCATTGTTTCCTTGGGTGTGTGGAAGCTTTTTAGATAAAGCAACCCTACTTTTTTCAATTTGTTTTCTTTGCCTATGTTTTTGAGTTATTAAGAAATGTTTTAAAGAGGAGGATCCAGATGTCAAATGAGGGACAGATTCTTTGCAACTGTGCATGGTGAGATTGGGGAGAAAAGTCACCAGGCACCTGTGGCTTGTGGCTTCTGCCCAGAAACATCACAATGGATCAAAGACTTAAATTTAAGTTATGAAACTATGAAATTACTAGAAGAAAAATTTGAGAAATGCTACAGGACATTGATCTGGTGAAAGATTTCCTTTTTCTTTTTTTAATTTGTGATTTATTCATTGAGGGTACAAAGAATTATGTTACACTGACTGCATTTGTTGGGTAAAGTCCCTCTTATAATTGTGTTCTGCCCCCAAGAGGTGTGCCATACACCATGACTCCCACCACTCTCCGTCCCTACTCCCTCATTCCCTTACCCCCACCTTCTATTAGCTCATCTACTGCCTTTGCATTAGAATTGAGTACATTGGATTCTTGCTTCTCCATTCTTGTGATACTTGACTAAGAAGAATATGTTCCAATTCAATCCAGGTTAACACTAAGAAGTAAAGTCTACATCTCTTTTAATGGTTGAATAGTACTCCCTGGTATACTTATACCACAGCTTGTTAATCCATTCCTGGGTTGGTGAGCATTTAGGCTATTTCCACCTTTTGGTGATTGTAAATTGAGCTGTGGATAACTAGTCTAGTGCAAATGTCCTTATGATAAAAGGATTTTTTTTCTTCAGGGTAGATACCTAGTAATGGGATTACAGGATCAAATGGGAGGTGTAATTTGAGTCCTTTGAGGATTCTCCATACTTCCTTCCAAAAAGGTTTTATTAGTTTGCAGTCCCAGCAACAGTATAAAAGTGTTCCCCTCTCTCCACATTTATACCAGCATCTGCAGCTTTGTGACATTGTGATGTGGGCGATATTCTCACTGGGGTTAGGTGATATCTCAGGGTGGTTTTGATTTGCATTTCTCTGATGATCAGGGATGATGAGCATTTTCTAATATGTTTGTTAGCTGCCATTCCTCTGTCTTAATCAGTGAAGGTTCTCCTCATGTCTTTTGCCCAGTGGTAGATAAGATTGTATAGTCTTTTTTTGTTGATTGAGTTCTCTGTAGATTGTAGTTCCCCCAGCCCAACATCTTAAGGGATTTCCCCCACACTTTCTCCTAAGATTTTTATTGTTTTGTGTCTTAGATTTAAGTCTTTTATCCATCTTGAGTCAGTTTTTGTAAGTGAGGAAAGGTGTGGGTTGAGTTTCAGTCTTTTACATGTGATTATCCAATTTTCACAGCAGCACTTGTTGAATAGGGATTCTTTTCTCCACTGTATGCTTTTGTTTGGTTTATCAAAGGCAAGTAGAGACTGGTTTCATCTCTTGATTTTCTATTTTGTTCCATATGTCTATGTCTCTATTTTTGTGCCATTACCATGCTGTTTTTATTTCTGTGGACTTCTAATATAGCCTGAAGTCTGGTAGGGTGATGCCTCCAACTTTGCTTTTATTACTAAGAATAGACTTAGCTATTTGGGTTTTTTTTTTTTTTCTGGTTCTATAAAGAATGAAGTATTATTTTTTCCAGTTCTTAATGATATGATGTTGGCATTTTAATGGGGATTAGATTGAATGTGTAGATTGCTTTGGATAGAATAGACATTTTGACAATGTAAATTCTTTCCAGCCAAGAGAATGGTATGTTCTTCCATTTGTTACTGTCTTCTTTTTTTTTATGATTTCATAATTCTCTTTGTAAAAGTCCTTCACTTCTTTTGTTAGGTATATTCCTAAGTATTTCATTTTCTTTGAAGCCATTGTGAAAAAAAATTGTGCCCTTGATTTGCTTCTCAACTTGGCTGTTATTGGCATATACAAAGGCTTGTGGACATTGATCTTACAGCCTGAGACATCATTGCATTTCCTTATCACTTCTAGGAGATTAGTGGTTTAGTCTCTGGGGATTCCTAATTATAAGATCATATCATCACCAAAGAGTGAGAGTTTAACCTCCTCTGCCCCCATTTGGATGCCCTTTTGTTGTGTTGGGGTTTCACGAGAGACAGACAGCGTCACTACAGGTACAGTCTCGCATCTGGAATTATTATAGTGAAAGAGAGAGACTACCTCTCTGGTGGAAGTAGCAAAGCTTTATTGTTCAAGACCACCTTTTATAGTTGGCTGGTCACATACACATTATTAATTAACAAACAAAGTATTCATACTATTTTCTAAAGTTAGTTCAACCTTCAAAAAGACACAAAGTTTGAAACCTAGAGACAGCTGCAAAAGGGAGTTTGTCTAAAGATTTGAGATTACCAAGCGGGGAGTAAAACCTTTGAAGTTACACTATACACTCATTATAGAAAGAAGATTTATGGCTTCTGTCTCTGGCAATCTGGAGGCCTACCGATAAGAGTTCACTTATCAACCCCTAGGCTGTGTCTCTGCAGAAAGGTTTTTAACCCTTTCTTTGCAGGCCTAACAGCCACATGGCCAGAGTCACTGGAGATGGGTTTTTATGCCCTAATCCCCAGGCCCTGTTCCATGCTGACCAGAGATACCGGGTCATCAACAGAGTTGCCTTCCACAGAAGTCTGTCCACCTGCCTCTGGAGCTTAAAGGGAGCACATAGTTTGTGAAGGAGCACACAGCTGTGGGATTTTACCCCACACCCTTTATTTACTTCTCTTGTCTGATTGCATTAGCTAGAACTTTCAGCACAATGTCAAATAATAGTGGTGATAGTAGACATTCTTATCTGGTTCCAGTTCTGAGAGGAAAAGCTTTCAATTTTATTCCATTCAGTATGATGTTACCTGTGGGTTTATCATAGATGGCTTCAATTAACTTAAGAAATGTGACACCTATTCCTGTTTTCTTATATGTTCTTGTTAGAAAAGGATGCTGATTTTTGACAAATGCTTGTTTTGCATCTATTGAGAGGTTAATATGGCCTTCTTCTTCTTCTTCTTTTTTTTTTTTTTTTTGCTTTTATTGCCATGGTGTATTACATTTATGGATTTGTGTATGTTAAACCAGCCTTGCATCCCTTGGATGAAGCCTACTTGACTGTGATATATAATTTTTTTAATGTGCCACCACAGTCTATTATCTAAGATTTTGTTGAGTATTTTTGTATTGATATCCATTAATGAAATTGGTCTGTAGTTCTTTTTAGGTGGGTCCTTTCCTGGTTTTGGAATCAAGGTGATGTTTGCTTCATAGAATGTGTTGAGGAAGTTTCCTCTTCTCAACATTTTGGATTGACTCCGCAGGCTAGATATAACCTCGTCTTTGAGGTGTGATAGGATTTTGATGTGAAGCCATTTGGTCTAGGGCTTTTTTCTGATGGAAGCTTTTTTATTGTTTCTGCCAGCTTGGTGCTTGATATTGGGCTATTCAAGACATCTTTTTCTTCCTGGTTAAGTCTAGGAAGATGGTGTGGTTCCAGATATTGGTCCATTTCCTCCACATTGTCAAATTTCTGGGCATAGAGTTTTTGGTAGTAGTCAGAAATAATCTCTTGTATCTGTGGTATCTGTTGTTATTCCCCCCTTTTTGTTTCTGACTGAGATTATTAAAGATTTTACTTTTCTATTTCTGGTTAATCTGGCCAGTGTCTTATCAATGTTATTTATCTGTTGGAAGAACCAACTTTTTGTTTCATTAATTTTCTTTTCTTTTCTTTTTTTTTAATTAAATCATCACTCTGTTTCATTAATTTTCTAAATGATTCATTTATTTTCAATTTCATTTATTTTTTTATTTAATTTTTGTTATTCCTTTTCTTCTGTTAGGTTTGGGATTGGATTACTTTTCCTTTTCCATTTCTTTAAGATGATTCATTAGATTGTTGCTGCCCTCTCTTTCTGCTTTTCAGGTGTGGGCATCTAATACAATAAATTTCCCTCTTATGACTGTTTTTCCAGTGTCCCACAGATTTTGGTAGCTTGTGTCTTCATTGTTGTTATGCTCAAGGAAGTTAATGCTTTCCTCTTTTATCTCTTTCTTGACCCAGTGGTCATTCAGCATAAGGTTGTTTCCATGCCTTTGTTTGGGGATGAAAATTTTTTTGGAGTTGAGTTCCCCCTTTATTGCCTTGTGGTCTGGGAGGATAAAAAGTATAATTTCAATTCTGTTGATTTTATTGAGGTTTAATTTGTGTCCTAAGATATGATCTATTTTGGAGGATGTTCCATGGGCTGACGAGAAGGATATATATTCTTTAGCTTTTGGATAGAGTGTTCTGTATATGTCTATTAAGCACAGTTGTTCTAGGTTCAGGTTTAAGTCTCTTGTATCTTTGTTTAGTTTCTATTTAGAGGATATGTCCAGCTCTGTAAGAGGAGTGTTAAAGTTCCCTACTACTGTGGTGTTGTAGGATGTCATTTTGCTTGGACTAACGAAGGTCTGTTTCATAAATCTGGGAGCATTTAATTTGGGTACATAACATTAGAGTTAAAATGTCTTCTTGTTGTATTGTTTCCTTGACCATTATGAAGTACCCATCTTTGCCTTTTTTGAATTTAGTTGCTTTGAATCCATTTGTATCTGAAAATAAGATTGCAACCCCTCCTTTCTTCTGATTTCTATTTGCCTGAAATATTGTTTTCCATCCCTTAACCCTGAGTCTTACTTTATCCTTCGCGTCTAGGTGTGTTTCCTGCAGTCAGCATATGGATGGATGGCATGTGCTTTCTTGTGCAATCAGCTAGCCTGTGCTTCTTCACTGGGGACTTTAAGCCATAAACATTTATTGAGAGGTTTGATAAATGTGGTAGCATTCTATTCATCTTATTTTGTGAATATATAATGCTTAGTTTTATCTTTTGTATCATTGTTAAAGCTAGCTTTTGTCTTTTAGTTTCTGGGTGTTTAGTTTGCTGGTGGTCCATTGTGATGGTTGGTGTGTAGAATAGGTCTAAGTCTTTCCTGTAGAGATGGTCTTGTGGCAAACTTCCTCAATGTTTGCATAATAATAAAAGATTTGCTTTATCCACCAATTTTAAAGCTTAGCTTAGCAGGATATAGAATTCTGGGTAAAAATAATTTTGTTTAAGTAGGTTAAAGATAGATAACCATTCTCTTTTGGTTTGAAAAGTATCATTTGAAAAGTCCAAGGTCAACCTGATGGATTTTCCACCATAGGTCAATTGGCACTTACTCCTGGCTGCTTGCAGAATTTTCTCTTTCATCTTGACTTTGGACAGGTTCATGACAATGTGTCTTAGAGAAGGTCTGTTTGAGATGAGGTGACCTGGGGTTCAATATCCCTCTGAAAACACTGTGTCAGAATCTTTGGTGATGCTTAGGAAATTTTCATTTATGATATCCTCTAGTAGGGCTTCCATTCCTTTGAGGTGTTCTTCCCCATCTGAGATACCTATAACTTGTATGTTTAAAGGCTTTATGAAATCCCATAATTCTCTCAACGAGCATTCTGCTTTCTGTCTGTGTTTTTCTGTCTCTTTAACTGCCTATGTCAGCTTAAGAGCTTTATCCTTTACCTCTGAGATTCTTTCTCTTTCATGGTCTGATCTGTTATTGATACTTTCTACAGCATCTTTAAGTTCTCTGATTGACTGCTTCAATTCCTTTAGCTCTGCTATATCCTTTCTTTACTCTTCACATTTCTCATCTCTTATTTGATTCTGTTTTTGGATTTCCTTTTGGTTATTTTCCACTTACTCAGAAATTTCCTTCGATGATTTTACCATCTGTAATTTAAGTTTCCTTTCTGTCATTTATAACATTTCTTTGTAGGTGAAATCCTTTGCAGTAGCTACCTCATACCTTGGGGTGAGGGGAGTTGCTCTGTCCTTGTTTTGCATGTTGCCAGGATTTTTCTGCTGTTTCTTGCTCATGAGTATTTTCTTTTTGTGTATTTCCTTGCTCTACTTTTACCTTTTATTTCCTCCTCCTCCTCTTTAAGTTACCATGGTTCTGACCTAAGATGTTGAAGTGTCCTTTTGGTATGCCAAAAGTAAAAGTAGAGTGAAGAGCAAGAAGGGATAAAAGATAAAAAAGAGAAAAGAAAAAGGAAAGAGGGGAGTAAAAGAAAAGATTGGCAAAAAGAAGAGAAGAAAATAAAGAGAGATACAGGTGTAATAGTGGTGTACAGTAGGGTACTTTGACCCAAAACACAAATCCTAACTTCTGAGTGGGGCTTTGTTTGGCACATCCCTTGAGGTCAGGATCTTTTTGCTGGCCTGAATCCCACCTCCACCAAGTAGAGAAGGAAAACAAAATCAAATTATAAATACTACAAATCAAACCAAATCAAACAAACAGACAAAAAAACCCCCAAAACTTAAGGGATAAAATTGGGGACAAAAAAGAATAAGAGGGACAGAAAAACTAACAAAAAAGGAGGCCTTATTATTAAAGAAGGAAATAATGAAAATTAGCATTACAAGAGAAAAAAGAATAAAAAAAGAAAAAGAAAAATCTAGTGAGAAAAAGTTGAAAACATTTCTTTAAAAGAAAAAAACCATATATAATAAATAAATAATTATATTTCATCTATATATCTTTGCCAAATATTTCCTGGCCAACAGGAAATATATTGCAAGATACCTTCTGGGGTATTAGATGCTAATCTCCTCTGTCTTGTTGAGACCTGGTCCCATCTTCCTGACTTTTTTGTCCTCATTTCTGGCAGGGTTGGGAGCCTGATGTTCTTCTCAGGCTGCTTAATAGCCATGCCTCAACCTTTACAAACTGTGCCATACTTTCCCAGGAAAGTATATTTTGCTCAAATCTTCCCAGGACTGGCTACCCTACTTCTTAGGTGTGTCAGAACTGGCATCACAATGGGACCCCAAGGGTCTTTCCTGCAAGACAGTTTCCCCCCATGATTGTGCCCAGCCTGTAGCTCAGTGGTTCTCAACCTTCCTGATGCTGTGACCCTTTAATACAGTTCCTCATGTTGAGGTGACACCCAACCATAAAATTATTTTTGTTGCTACTTCATAACTGTAATTTTGCTATTGTTATGAATTGTAATGTAAATATCTGATATGCGGAATGTATTGAGTTGACCCCTGTGAAAGGGTCATTCAACCACTAAATGAGTCATGACTCATAGGTTGAGAACCACTGATGCAGCTGAAGAATGAAAACACTGCTTTGGCTGGTGGCTCAGTTTCGGTTCCTGGAAATCCTCTGCAGTAGCTACCTCATGATCAAGTAACTCAACCAAGTGTCCAGTTTCAAAAAAAGAAACCCATAGGGAACAACTTCTCTGTCTGTAAATCTTTGCTGCCACTGCATTGGCTGTTCTCTGTTGGCATGCAAGTACTTGCCTTTGTGCTGCTTCCCCACTGCTCTTGTCTTGTGGTCCTAAAGTCTCCCACTGCCTCCCTGTACCCCCAAAGAGGTGTTTCTGGGCAAAGCCCACAAGCCAGAGGTGCCTGGAGTCTTCTTTCCCCAATC
The DNA here is from genome assembly GCF_000181295.1 of Otolemur garnettii. Taxonomy (NCBI): domain Eukaryota; kingdom Metazoa; phylum Chordata; class Mammalia; order Primates; family Galagidae; genus Otolemur; species Otolemur garnettii. The sequence continues at coordinate 5,132,854 of NW_003852466.1, forward strand.
TAACCACATGCAGCTGCAAAGTAGCTGTCTCTAGTCCACCATCTTGGTACAACCCCTGAGGGTGATTTTATATCAAGGTTTTCTGTTTTGATCTATGTCTCTGTTTTTATGCCAGTACCATGCTGTGTTGGTTGCTATAGCCTTGTAGTACGCTTGATATTATTTCTTTGAATAAATTTTCTACTCTAATCCCTTTCTCTATACCCTCTTCAGGCTGATCATCCTTAGATTTGCCCTTTTGAGGATATTTTCTAGATCTTATAGGCTTACCTTATTTTTTTATTTTTTGGACCATTTTTCCTTCTATGTATTTTTAAATAGATTGTCTTTGAGCTCATTAGTTATTATATTTTTTTCTGCTTGATTAATTCCTCTGTTGAAATACTGATGTAATTTTTAGTTTGTCAATTAAATTTTTTAGCTTCAGGATTTTTGTTTATTTTTTATTATTTTAATTTAATTTTATAGAATTATGAATTCTTTTTCTATGTTATCTCAAAGTTTCTTGACATCACTAACGCAGGTATTTTAAATTTCTTGTCTAAGAAGTAACATATCTCCATCATTCTAACATTGGTGACTGGTGCCTTATTTAGTCCTTTTGGTGAGGTTATGTTTTCTTGGATATTCTTGATGCTTGAGGGCATTCTTTTATGTCTGGGCATTAAAGAGTTAGGTATTTATTCCACTCTTCACAGTATGACTTGTTTGTACCTATTCTTTTTGAGAGCAATGTGGTTTTTTTTTTTTTTTTTTTTTTGGCTCTTACAAAAGTACTTTCTTACATGGAGAGTTGTTAATTTGGTATTTTTAGAGGGAGCACAATCACTGGAGATTTCTATTTGGCCATTTTGCTCTGCTTAGCCTGATCATAACTCTTTTTTCAGTAATTGTAAAGTGACATTGAGACTCAATCTCTTAATCATGAGTTTATTCCACAACTGTCATAACAACACATTTTTAAATTCTGACATAAAGTTTAAGTAATGGATTAGATTAGTATTTTTTTTAACTTTCCAACATAAAATTGGATATGTTAGTTGTGGTTCATGCTGATTTATTTACATAAAATACCTAACTGTCTCTGTCCTTATCCCATATGTAGGTGGATGTGTGGGTGAGTGTGTAGGAGGTATAAAGAAAGACAATGTGGAAGGGAGAAGAAAGAGGTGTGATTCTTTATGGCTAATAACTATATCATGCAGGGAGTGCTGATGGATAAAGGAATCATGATAGATTTGGTATCTAGTCCATCTGCTCTTCACCCACACCTAAGACCTGTTGTTCAGTATGAAGTTTGCTAGTATGAGATATGTAAAAGAAGAAATGTAGAATGGGTAAAGGAAAACATTAGCCATGGTTTATTCTTCTTTTCTTGGCTTTGGCTTCTCTAAGTAAACCTTGAAAAAGATAGATTTGGGTGGAATAGTATATAAATCCTACATTTTTGCCCCCAAATCTATATTTCTCTTATTTAAACAAGTTTTTAAAAAAATATGTTTTTGTCAACATAGATGATACTTGACTTAGAAAAATCTAGTCTATAAGATTCAATCTACTGTCTCCTCTACAACACAATTCAAATCGGAGCCTGAGACTTTGATATAATAATTTTTGGTCTTTATACACCATAGACACAGTCATTGTTTTAAGTGACTTCTCATTACATTTTCCTTTATATTATTACCATATAAATAGCAATGTTTTATGTGTTTACCTTCTTGGTTTTTAAATTTTTTTCAGTATGGAAGGATTACTTTCTATAATATAATTATTGATGATTTCAGGCCTTCAAATTTTAATAGTCGTGAAATAGTCAACTTAATTTAAATGAAAATTTTTTTCAAATAAATATTAGAATCTGAATTTATGATAATATAAGCAACCAGGGCAAAGATTTAGAAAGTTAATCTACAATATAATATTAAATTCACAGTAAGAAGTGTGAAACTATAATTTCTGAAATTAGGCACTAAATGAGAATGAATTGCTGCTCTATAACAAAGTATTTGTTTCAAATGAACATTATTTTGACAGTTACAAGGAGTAAGTTGTAATTTTTAAAATAAGTATCTATTAAGAAATTCCAAAAAGCAGGTGATGCCTATGGCTAAAGGGGTAGGGCACTGGCCCCATATACCAAGGTGTCAGATTCAAACCCAGCCATGGCCAAACTGCAACAAAACAATAGCCAGGCATTGTGGCAAGCACCTATAGTCCCAGCTACTTGGGAGGCTGAGGCAAGAGAATCACGTAAGCCCAGGAGTTGGAGGTTGCTGTGAGCTGTGACACCACAGCACTCTACCAAGGGCTATAAAGTGAGACTCTGTCTCTAAAAATAAATAAATAAATAAAGAACCCCCCCAAAAAAGAAATTCCAAAATACCAAATGTATTCCTTTTCTTATTTGCCATAAAATTTATTATGGTAAAATTTGTTTTTATTATTAAATTATAGATTCTTAAGGAAGGTTTAACCACAGAAGTTATTTGCATTTCTATTACATCAGTAATATTATATTAATATTTACTATTTTGATGAATGGTATGGGAATGTATACATATATTCCTCATACATATTATGAGAAAATGGTTTTCCTTTTTTAATGACTGACTGAAGTTTGCATATTCTACAGTAGAAGTTGGAAATAACCAGCCACTGCACATAACTGCCAAATAGGAGCAGGGTTCTGTGAGACCCATACAGTAGTAAAGCCATGTATGCCCAGCAATACTTGATTGATTATAAGATGAATATGGTACACCTGGGATTGAGCCTTCATAGGGCAAGGGGCATGTGTAATCTTCTAGAGCAGTAACCCAGATGCCCATAATGCCCACGTGGTTTTATCTTTGCCCTCCCTGACTCACATCTATGATCATACAGGGTAGGGGGATTCTCAAATGACCAGATGTAAAGGAGGAAAGGCCAAGCTTGGTTTATGAACAGGTTCACTAAGCATGTAGGTATAAGCCTGAAATGATGGAGACTTCATACCACCTCAGAGAAAAGTGGCCTTGAAAAACAATGGGAAGAAGAAAAATCTTTTGAGCTGGCAGACTTTCAAGGAGTGCCCTTGGCCATCCACAGTGAATGGAAGGAGCAATTATCCAGAAAAGAAATATATCCAGATAATTGGGTAGTGTCCAGTGGCCTGGGCTGTAGGAGGAAGAAAGAGACTGAAAATTTGAGGTTCAGGAAGCCTGGGTGGAGCCATGCAGACAGACATGAGAGACTGGCACTAAGAATAAAGATTGTCACATCACATGTTCACATACATCCTCCAGAAAACATCTACTAGAGGAGTCATTGAGCAGCCAAGTAGTCAAAATAAAGCCTTCATCCCCACCGTGGAGTTGGCAGAACTAGCGCAATGAACATAGTGACACAGTAACCACAGTGGCAGAGATGGAGCTGTGAATGGACTCCCCCTCATCACAGCTGGTCTAGCTACTTTGAATGTTTGATTGCCATCAACAGAGACCAATGTTGAGTCCCTGCTACCAAATAGTTATTCAAGGAAAAAAGCCAGCCATTTGAGCAAATCATTTAAGTCCTTTCTGTCCTGGAATGGTAGCAACTCATCTTCACACAGAGACTTATTCAGGGAGGGTTGCATTTGTCTTTCCTACCTGCAGAGCTTCAGCCAGTACCACTCTCTGTGGCTTACATGATGCCTGATCTACAGGTACAGGGTTCCAGACATCATAGCATTCATCCAGGGAACTACTTCCCAGCAAAAGAGATGAGCATGGACAGTTTGTAAAAGATAGCTTAGTTTCCAGCTGAAAGGCTACACTTTGAAAAGATAGAGAATATGGTATATGCATTATATTAGAAATTTCTCTTGTTTGTTCCCTCATAGGAAGAAGACATTAGTCTACTGGTCATTGTCCTCAAAGACCCACTAGAGGGCTTTGTGCTTCCCATTCCCACAACTCTGTCTGGAACTCCTGTCCCCAAGAGGCCACACTTTTCCTAGGGGACATTTAATGGTCCTACAGAATTGAAAGTTATGGCTATTAAAGGAACCTTTAACTTCTTGTGCCAAGGGTCCAATAGACAATAAAGACAGTTATCACTGTGGCAGGGGTTGAGATAACTCTGTTTAAACACAAGGAGATAAGGAGGAACACATGCAGAACCTGGATGACCCTCTTGGGTGTCTCTGGGTCCTCCCTTGCCCCATGGTAAATTTGAGTGTACCTGGGCAGTAACTTTGGCCTGGGAAGAATATGATGGCCAACAGCTCAAATGCTTAAGAAATAAAGGTTTGAATCCCTTCACCAGGTAAGACATCAAGACTTTCCAAGGTGATAGCTGAGGGTAAGGCAAACTTAAAATGGTTCATGTAGGATTGAGAAGATGAACACTAGTTTTACCCCCACACCAACTGCAACAACAGTTGCTATAGTTCCTCCCACTGTGATCCTTCTTCTAAGTTTCCTCTCAGGAAAAGAGGCCCATGGGAGCCACAGTGGAGCAGCTCCCAAATGTGCATGGAGAAGACCATCTGTGCAACTCAAGGGGTAGACTATAGTGGGGTGAGAATGCACACTTAGGTCTGCTGCTGCAGGAGATACAACTGCCTGATGGCCCCAGCTGCTGCCGTTGGCACCCACCACTCTGGCCACATTGCTTGCTGGCTGTCTTCAGTCCTGTCCTGCTGAGGTGTGAGACATCAGGAAGTGGTAACTAGCTTGGAGATTCTCTGTTGGCCTGGTGGAGTCTTTCTCAGAACTCGGCTGCAATCTTTCCTTCCTATATTAAAGTATGACAGTCTTCCTCACCTTCTCCTGTTCCCTCTTTAAATCTCTTGCACTACTTATCCCTTTTGGGATCTGCTTCATAGGAAACCTGAACTAAAGCAAGAGCATTAAAATGTTGCCTCTTCTCATTTTTTCTCTCCCAGTTGGTTCTTTCTACTTGCTAATATTCTACCTTAAACTCAACTCAGCATGTTATTAAAGTACATCTTAAATGTAATTCTTCATAAACAAGAGAGTAAGAAAATGTTAAAATATTTATGGATCTGTAGATATAATTTGGTTGGCCAGAATATGTAATAATACTGGATTTTCAACAGGTTTGAAGAAAAGTTTGGTGAGGGGATTGTTTATATTATTTTATGTTGGTAAGAATTTGCCATTTCTTGCATTTTTAAATTTTAGTTTTTGAGTTGTTTTAACTTAATGAATCTAGACAATGATGTATTATTCATTTAAAATTCACCAATGGAAGCAATACCAACTTTAATCAACAATATTTTAACCTATGATTTTCCAATAATTAGTCTTAAGATACATGTAGTCTGCTGTTCAAATACCTTATTTCTATTTATGAAGCAGAACTACAAATAATACATGAAAAAATGCTATATGCTGATATTAATTGTTGTCTCTGACATCTTTTCTCCTGAAAAATAGGAATTATAGAATAGATGTTCTTAATGAAATAGGCCACAATACGAAATTTTGAGAGTTCTATTAAACTGGGAGTAAATTAATTTAAGAATTTGAAAGGATAAATATTATATCTATAGTATTATCATTATTATCTAAGTATTAGCTGCAAATTCTTAGATTTTCTTCCTAATATTATCAATTATTTTTACATCAAGTTTTACTGAACCTTCAATTTTTCTTATGTGTCCTTTTTATCGGATTTCTGGTTTTACTTTTTTATCAGTAAACTTTTTTTGACTCCTTTCCCCTTGTGAAGATAGAGTCTATACTATTTTAAACTATTAATTTTATTGTTCGAAAAGAAATCATTATGTCTTCACTGGTTCTTTATGCAGTTTATAATTTTCAAAAATCTGATACTTCAGTAAAGCAGCCTATGCTTTGGTGTAATGTCAGTTCAAACACTGGTATCTAAAAACCATCAACAAAGCAACCAAAAAAGAGAGAAAGAGAGAGACCACTAATTGTTAAAATCTTCACTTAAAATTAGCAAAATATTTTAAAGTTGACTTATTATTAAAATTAGTCATCTGCATACATTAAAATATAGTTTTAAGCAAATTATTTTTAATTGTCTTTGTTAAAGAAATTAAATGCTAAGTAGGTTAGGACAAGAATTTACATTTACAACTGTCTGCTGGTGTTTCTACTAATTTTGAATATTTGAGTTTTATTTTACAGGAATGATCATGTTCCTCAAATGGGAGATATGGAGATGTGTTTATCTGTTCCAGAAACAGATTGCACTGCTGTGTGAACACTAGCCAAGTAAGGCACATTTGTTTAAAAAAAAAAGAAAAAAACTTAGTGGAAAAAATTTAATGAAACAACCCTACATCATTGCTAATGCAAATACAAAGAAGAAAGCCTTATTAACAGATATTTATTATTCCCTGGATTCAGAATTAATACTGGAAACTATTTTGTTAATTTCTTGGTTTCCCTGAAATAGGTTAATGAATGCAATCATATTTTCTTCCCCTAAAGTTTCATACAGATGTTAGAACTTTATCAAGATGCCTTCTACCTTGAGTTAGCCAATGGTGTTCTCTGATGACGTTATACATTGTCATTTTTTAAATAATTTTCAAAATCCCAAATCTATATGAATATCCTAATTCAGGTTCCTGTTTAAAGCTAAAACACCCTTTTAATTTTTCTAGTTAATAGTTTACTTTCCTGTCTAGAACTTTGTGAATGGAAAAGAGAAAATTTACCATTAATTATTTCTATTCTTTCTTCCAAACTAAAAGAATTTAATGTACAGTCAGTAGGAGAATTGCTTTCACTGCCCCTTAATGTGGCCCTTTTCTCTTTTTTGAGACATATTCTCAGTATGTCGCCCTTGGTAGAGTCCTGTGGAGTCACAGCTCATAGCAACCTCCAACTCTTAGGCTTAAGTGATTCTATTGCCTCAGCCTTCCAAGTAGCTGGGACTACAGGTGCCCACCACAATGCCTGGATATTTTTTTGTTGTTGCAGTCGTCATTGTTGTTTAGCTGGCCCAGGCTGGGTTTGAACTCGCCAGCCTTGGTGCATGAGGCCTGTACCTTAACCACCGTGCTATGGGTGCTGAGCTGGGGGCTCCGCCCTTTTAATCATGATAACATTTTCATGCAGGACAGTGATTATCTTAAGCATGTTTTCTACATCTGTAGTTCCCCAAACCTGGGCTAGTGCATGGGCTGTTAGCAACCTGGCTGTGTAGCAGGAGGTGAGCACATAGGAGGAAGTGAGCACTGATGCAATAAAGTGAAGGTGAGATATATTCAGAACTGTAGGAAGTTAGCAAGTCTACTCCACAGAGAGAGCACAGGCAAGGTCTCCCTTCAAAAAACTACCGACCTCCTAGTTCCTGTTGCCTTTCTACTTAAGCAACAGGTCAAACAAGGAGGAACATTCACAGAACATTCATCTTGGTTCTAAGAGGTTGGAATTGCCCTGTTTTTACCCTTTTTTGATCAAGGCAATTAGAAATTTTGTTTTGAGACTTCCTGACTCAGTTAGGCAATGTTCCAGCAATGCCCAAAGCCATGCCCAAAGTCACACCTGAAGTAGTACCTGCCCTGTCTCTTTTATGAGAGTTGTATGCCTGAGGATCTGGGGTAAATTTAAAGCACTTCCCGAAACCACTTCAGTCCATGGAAAAATTGTCTTCATGAAACCAGGTCCTTGGTACCAGAATGAGTGGGCACTCCTGTTCTAGATGGCAGCATATGCAGCAGGACATAGTGGACCACTTCTCTACACTGACCACCTCCTTAAGCTGACCTAGTTTTCACAGACTGGACATGCACCACCTGTACATATCAGTACAGTAGGTCTAGTTCCTTATAGTGACCACCTATGTCTGTTGACAGTTTGTTACAGTCCCTTGGTGGTCAGCTTACAGAGGTCCTATTGCAGTTACATCACACAGGCTTCTTAGATAGCATGTCAGACATATTTTATAACAGGTTGCATAAACTCTGTAGGATTAAATGCCATAAAACCCTTCACTCTACAATGCCACTGAGTATTCCAAAGAGTATTTGCTGGCCAGCTCTGTGTAGTATTATTGTCAACATTCTCCCAAGCGGACACATAAAAGCATATTTCCCATGTGCCAGAAAGACTCCTTCTTTGTGTTTGTAGTGTACAAACTGGTGTGTACTCACATTGTCTCATCTCAGTGCTGCAAATTATGTTGTCAAAATTCTCCCCATTTGTTCTAAATACCTCTTCTTTTTTTTTTGGCATTTAATTTCATGACCCAAAATAATCATTAGATACTAGACATTTGTGGTGAAAAAATTACAGGTTTTTAAAGTGTGTTTAATATAAAATGCCATTAGTCTAAAATAGTAAGCAGAGAAATGAAATTGAAACACCTGATCTCCAAAATAGTGATACGATGAAGTAAGCTTGAAATCAAAGCATCACAGAGATCCTGCTGCCATCGTCTATCATCACTGGAGGTGAGGTCCATGCAAAAAGAGTACTGGGGAGAAACTTGGGGGTTTACTTCAGCTTTGGGGTTGCACTCCCCACTCAAGCTTGCTTCCTCTGGTGACTCACCCCAGTGAGTTCCCAGCTAGAAAGACAATATCTTTCTCCATGGCCATGCCTTACAGCCAAAGCTACAAGAAAAAGAAAATCATCTCAGGTTGTGCACAAATTTGGGGTAACCCACCTACTATTTTTTTTCCATACTCACAAATAATTTTTTTCCCTATCAACACTAGATTATCTAAATGATATGAAGCAGTCTGCCATTTTATGGCGTACAATGTTGCTGTGGGGCAGCTTCCTTTAATCATCAGTCAATAAATGCAAAATCATTTTGAAAACACAGCCAATCAGCAACATGTCAAGGTTTGAAACACCCCAGAAATGATACTTTTATCTTAGTTATATTTTATTTTCTTTTATATATTTATATATATATATCTGGAAGATACTCACTTAACTACAATTTCTCTCATTTCTCTAATCTGACAGCCTCCTTGCCTAAGGCTTTTTAAGTTAATTTACATATGTAAACAGAAGATATAGCTGTAAATCAGCAGTTCTCAACCTGGGGTCTGGGTCAAGACCCACAGGAACTGTTTAAAGGGCCGCGGCATTAGGAAGGTTGAGAACCACTGCTGTAAATAAAAATATGACTGCATTTTGTGAAGGCCAATAGTAACAATGAAACTAACCATGATGTAAATGTGACAAGCAAGGGAAGATCTACAATAGTAATACAGTTCTAAAATAATGTACTTTTATCCTCTAATGATTTATTTTGAAAAATTTCTCATCTTCAGAAATTTCAGACTAGTACATTGAACACTAGTATACCTGTAGGTTCAATAATAGCAACATTTTACAACATTTGTTTTTTGTTTCGTTTTAGACAGTTACTCAACTAGCTAGTTAGATACATACATATACACATACATACAGACATTTAATCATTTAAAAATAAATTGTAGACATCATGACAATCTACCTTTAAATACTTCAGTACATTTCTCTTAACACTTTTCTACATAAACATGATATCATTTTCATAACCAAGATATTTAACATTTATACAATAATATTGTCTAATATATAGTACACACTTAAATTTTCTCAATTATCCCCAATGCCCTTTGTTTCTGAAAATGCAGTGTTCAATTATGGACCATGCACTGCACTTGGTTGCCATACCAGTCTCATCTCTCTTAGTCTAACACAGTCCCCTGTACCAATTTCTGTCTTCCATGACACTGATATTTTTGAGGTCCAAAACACTTGTTTTATAGAATGTCTCTAAAACTAGCTTTGCCTGACTTTTCCCCTTATGATTATATTCAGGTTAGATGTTTTGTCAAGAGTGCTGCAGAGGTGACACCGCTTCTCTCCACCTCCGTTCAAGAAACACGTGCCTCTGCTCCTGTGATTGGAATGTCCTGTTGGGTCACGTGGTTCAGGTGGAGTCTGCTGGAGCTCACAGTTGTAAAGCACTGCAATTATTGACTAAACTGTGCAGTGATATTCTGAAAAAGGATTAGTATCCAAACAACTTTCCATTCAATGGATATGCTACTTCCAGGGAGGGCAAAGATTTTAAGGTACCAGTATGTTTTCTTAGCTCTTTCTGTTTCCACTGACTGGATGCAGATGAGGCCAAGTCACAGGTAGTCGAGGAGGAGGGTAAGATGCTGACCCAGAACACGTATGCTGGGACAACTCGTGAGAAATAGACCTCTTTGTTGGTAAGACCCTAACATTTTTGATCTATCTGAAGCCACCACTCATATTATTCTAGGACTAGGTGGTAATAGCTCAACGTTTAAAAACATGTTTAATTATTATTGGTACATAATACTTGTACAGGTATGTGATGTCTTGATACAGGCATAAAATGCAAATTAATCAAATCAGGGTGATTGGTGTATTCATCCCCTTTGGCATTTACCATTGCTTTGCATTGGAAACATTTGAATTCCACTCTTTTAGTAATTTTAAAGTATACCTTTATTGTTGATGACAGTCACTTTGTTGTGTTATCAAATACTCTTCATTCTATTTAAACAGATTTTTACACCCGTTAACCATCCCCACCATATCCACCTCTCCTCACTACCGTTCCTGGACTCTAGTAATTGTCATTCTTCTCTCCATCTCCATAATTTTTTCTTAATATGTACCTCCCATATATGAATGAGAATATGTGAAATTTATTTTTCTGTACTTGCCTTATTTCACTATTAACATAATCATTTCATTATTAACATAATGTTCTCCACTTCCATCCATGTTTTGCAAACGGCAGGATTTTATTCTTTTTATTGCTATATAATATTCTATTGTTTAAATGAGCTACAATTTCTTAACCCATTCACCTGTTTCATGGAGACTTAGGTTGATTTCGAATCTTGGCTATTGTAAATGGTGCTGCAATAAACACTGGAGTGCAAACATCTTTCTGATATGCCCAGTATATAGCAGTGAGATTAGTGAGCCATAGGTTAATTTAGTTTTTTGAGGACCCTCCATACTGTTCTCCATAGTGGTTACACTAGTTTACAACCCCACTAACAAGGATGTGACCATTCTCCTTTCTCCACATCCTGCCAACTTTCATTATTACCTTTTTGATAAAGGCTATTTTAACTGGGGTTAGATGAGATCTCATCATAGTTTTGATTTGCATTTCTCTGATGACTAATGAAGTTGAGCATTTTTTTATACCTTTTGGACACTTATATGTCTTTCCTTCAGGAATATCTATTCAGATCCTTTGCCCATTTTCAATTGGATTATTTGAATTTTGCCCTTTGGAGTTGTTAGAGTCCCTTATATATTCCAATTCTTAATACCTTGCGGATGGATAGGTTTTGAATATTTTCTCCCATTGTGTGGGTTGTCTCTTTGCTTTGTCAACTGTTTCGTTTACTGTACAGAAGTTTTTTGGTTTGATGTGATCCCAGTTGTCCAGTTTGCTTTAGTTGTCTGTGCTTTGGGGTTTATTACTCAAGAAGTCCCAGACCAGTGTCCTGAAGAGTTTCTCCAGTGTTTTCCTTTAGTAATTTCATAGTTTCGGATCTTAGATTTAAGTCTTTAATCCATTTTGACTTGATTATTTTTTAATGTGATGAGAGATAAGGGTCTAGTTTCATTCTTCTGAATAAGGACATGTAGATTTCCCAGCGCTATTGAAAAAAACCATCCTTTCACCCCTCTATATTATTGGGAATTTTATCAAAGATTAGTTCACTATAGCCATGTAGATTTATTTCTGGGTTCTCTATTTTGTTCCATTCATCTGTATGTCTGTCTTTATGCCAACCATATGCTGTTATGGTTACTATAGCTCTGTAGTATAATTTGAGGTCTAGTAATGTGATTCTTCCAGTTGTTTTTTGTTTTGTTTTGTTTTGTTTGCTCAGGGTGACTGGCTATTCTGAGTCTTTTGTGATTCCACATAAATTTCAGGATTATTTTTTCTCTTTCTGTGAGGGATGGCACTGGTAACATCATGGGGATTACATTGAATCTGTAGATTGCTTTGGGTAATATGAAAATTTTAACAGCATTGATTCTTCCACTCCGTGAGCATGGAATAACTCTCCAGTCTTGGGGTCTGCTTCACTTTCTTTCATCAATGTGTTATAGTTTTCTTTGTAGAGCTCTTCCAGTTTTTTGCTTAAATTTATTAATAGGTATTGTATTTTATTTGTATCCATTGTATATGGGACTACTTTCTTGGTTTCTTTTTCAAATTGTGCACTTTTTGCATGTGGAAATGTTATTGATTTTTGTTTGATGATTTTTGTATTGTACAACTTCATTGAACTGATTAATGTAACCATCACCTTGGTTGCTTATTTGTTGTGGTAAGACATTTATACTCTAGTCTTAATAGTTTTTTTTTTCCTCCAGTTTTTGACTAGGACTGGATTTGAACCCGCCACTTCTGGTATATGGGGCCAGTGCTCTACTCCCTTGGCCACAGGTGCCACCCTCTAGTCTTAATAGTTTTGAAATGTACCATTGTATTATGCACATTAGGTGAGGTCCCCCCAAATACTCTGCACCCTCCCCCGACCTCTTCTCTTTTTCTTTCTGGACTATAGTTGTGTTTTATCATTCGTATGAGTGTGTAGGTGATTATATGTTGGTTTCATAATAGTATTGAGTACATTTGATACTTTTCCTTCCATTCTTGAGATACTTTACTAAGAAGAATATGTTGCAGCTCCATCCAGGTAAACATAAACGATGTAATGAACGGTAGAATTCAGCAGGAAAGTCCTTGGGACCTGGGTTTTTCTTTGATGGGAGTTTTTATTATTGCTTCCATCACATTACTTGTCATTGGTTTATTCAGATTTTGGATTTCTTGCTGGTGTAATCTATATATCTAATAATTTATCCATTTTTTCCTAGGTTTTCCAATTTATTGGTATACCATTGCTCATACTAGTGTCTAATGATCCTGTGGCTGTGGCTTTCTTCAGTGTCAGTTATAATGTCTAATTTTCCATCTATGCTTTTATTTATTTGGCTTTTTCTTCTCAATCTGGCTAAAGGTATGTCAATTTTGTTTATCTTTTTAAAAAACAAACTTTCCATTTCAACAATCTTTTGAATTGTTTTGTTCCAATTTCATTTAATTCTGCTCTGATCTTAATTATTTCTTTACTTCTACTAATTTGGGCTTTTGTTTGCTTTTTTTTTTTTTTTTTTTAGTTCTTTTGAGATGCAGCATTAGGCTGCCAATTTGCAGGTTTTCTACTTTTTTGATGTAGGCATTTACTGGTACAAACTTTCCTCTTATTACTGCTTTTGCTATATACCATAGATTTTGACATGTTGTGTTTTGATTTTCATTTGTTTTGAGAAATTTTTAAATTTCCCTCTTAATCTCTTCATTGACCCACTGATCTTTCAGCAGCATATTGTTTAATTTCTGTGCGTTTGTACAGTTTCCAGTGATCCACTTGATTTTGATTTCTAGCCTTATTCCATTGTAGTCAGAGAAAATACCTGATACGTCCTCAATTTTTTTGAATTTTTTAAAACTTGCTTTTTGGCCTGACATATGACCTGTCTTTGAGAATAAGACAAAACAATGTTTTCTTTGTTGATTTTCTGTCTGAATGATCTGTTCCATGCTAAAAGTGGGATGTTGAGCTGTCTAATGATTATTCTATTGGGGTCCATCTCTCTCTCAGCTCTGGTAATGTTTTCATATTTAACTTGGTGCTCTAATATTGGGTACATACACATGTATATTTAGAATTGTTATAAACTCTTGCTGAGTTGACCCATTTATCTTTTATAATGACCATCTTTGTCTCTTTTTACAGCTTTTGTTTTGAAATCTATTTTATCTGATATAATTATTACCTATGCCTGCTCTTTTTTTTCATTTCCACTTGCATGGAACGTTTTTTCCATCGTTCATTTTTAGTCTATGTGTGTCTTCACAGATGAAACATCTTTCTTATAGCAACATAGAGTTGGGTCTTGTTTATTTATCCATTCAGTCACTCCATGTCTTTTGATTGTAGAGTTTAGTCCATTCACATTCAGTGCTGTTATTGATACACAAGGACCTCCACTTACAAACCAAGAGAAATCTAACAGAAATTCTGCACTTTAACTCCATCCCCTTCCACTTTTAAACTATTTGTTGTTTCCATCTATATCTTTTAAAACTACCTCTCAAAAATTTGTAGTTTTCTTTTAGTTTTCCTACTCAAGATATGAGTGGTTTATAGACCACAATTACAGCAATAGTGTATACTGTATTTGTGTATTTAGGGAGTTGTACACCTTCAGATGATTTATTATTATTCATTGACATCCTTTCCTTTCAGATTGAAGAACTCCTTTTAGCATTTCTCAGATGACAGGTCTGGTTAGCTCAGCATTTTCAGCACATTTTTGTTATATCAGTTCAGAGTATTGGTTTTAATTTTGTGGCACTCAGGTTTAAATACCACCATTGTTGAGGAAGATATTTCACAAATTATATGTAAATCCACAGGAAAGACATGCATCATTGTTTATGCTAACTAGATTTTGATACTAATTTTTTAGTGCCATTTATCCACTGCAAAGTGCTTTGGTTGAAATTCAGCTAGTAATTGTATCAGTCAGTTGTTCTTGAAAACTGACAGACAAGATACTCAAATTTATCCTATTTTTAACAAACAGGATTAATACCCATAGAAACTTTTCATTTGAAATTTTTATAGAGGTTGGAATGCTGTGTTTCTAAAGTTTTTAAGTCTGTAGGAACAAGTATTTTTATAGATAACACAGACATTGTTCAGGAACTAATGTAAAGGAGGAAACACTTCCAGATATCCCTTTTCAAATTTTTTTTCTATTCCATAGATGTCTTTTGAAAAGTAGTAAGATTTTTTTGCCACTTAAAAAAACAAAACAAAACAAAAACTTGTCACCTTACTTTTGAGAGAGTGATTAAATGTATTAAATTTTGCAAGGATTTGTGCTTAGTAGCATAATGCTGATGTTTAACTTATAGTAGAAAATGTCTCTGACTTTGGAATGCAAATTTTTGGTAAATAAAAGAAAATAACATCGGATTAGGAGCAAGATAGTGGCCAAGTTACAGCTTCCTTGTAACTGGACACGATGAGTCTGGGGAGAGGAGACTTTAGATATCTCTGGCTGGTGGGATCTGCCCAGAATCATTCCTTTGTAGACACAGGGAGTCAGCGAGGGACTTCTGGACCCCATGAGGAGAACAAAAACATGGAGAACTAGCAAGTGATTGCATGTGTTCATTCGGTCTAATCCTGCCAGCAGCTGTAAGTACAGCAACAGTGAGATTGCAAACTGGAAAGGCCTTACCTGTGAGCTGTTTTGGTTTTTTCTGGACTTGGCATTCAGTTGAACTACCTTGGAAGAACTTGGGCAAGAGAGTGGGGGACTTTAAGCACTGTCTAGGGCCCCAGACTGAGCCCCTGAGCCAGAAGGAGCTAATAGTGTTCGGCTGTAGGCCATATGGAGCCATTGTGGGAGAACTGCCCTGGCAAGCTCTGCCCTTAGGGTCGCAGATCAAGGATCAGGTGGGAGCAAGTAATCTAGTGACTGAGCAACCTAAAGGCAGGGACTGAGACACCTTACAGCCCTGGCCCTCAGGGGCATAGTGTGAGATCAGTTTAGGCACACTGGGTAAATAGCCACTTCAGGAGTGATCCCAGCGACAAGTGCTTTCCCAGGAAAGTTTCTGCTTAGCCCAGGTTGGAAGTTTAAAGTGCCTTTTAAGCAGGCTGAGGTAAGATTTAGGCTCTCCACTCTGCGGGGTCTGAGAAAATAGCAGAGGCCTCCAGTCTTCATCTTGTACAGCCGTATCAGCATTGTGATTATCATCTCATACCCCAGAAGATCACCTGTTGCCCAGACAATATTCAGCAAGATATATATACTGCTCTGGGGGTTTTTTTGTTTGTTTGTTTTTGTTTGGGGGGTGTTTTTTGTTTTTGTTTTTTTATTTGTTAGTTTTGTTTTTTGATTTGTTTTATTTTGTTTTTATTTCAACATTTTCCCTATAGATTTTTCTTTTCTTTCTTCATTTTTCTAGTTTAAATATAATTTTCCATTGTTGCCTTTTTTTAACAATTAGAACTTCATTTCTGCTAGTATTTCTACACCTATTATCTGGTTTTTTGCCCAATTTTATCCAGGGTTTGATTTATAGCATTTTGATCTTTTCTCTCTACTTGGTGGAGGTGGGGTACTATGTCCGAACAGGCTAGCAAAGAGCTGCTGACCTCAAGGGAAAAACCCAATCTGGCACCCCCAGAAGTTGGGGGTTTTTAAGGTTGGGTCATAGTACCCTACTGTACACCTATATTGCTTCTGTCTCCCTCTTTCTGTGCCTCTCTTCTTTTTGTTAATATTCCCTTTTACCCACCCCCTCTCTTTTCTCTTGTTTCTTTCCTTTTTTTTTTTTTCTTTCTTTTTTCTCTTCCTGCTCTTCAATCTTCTCATCCTTCTGGTCCTGTACTAAAAGGAATCATCGAAACCCTAGTCCAGAGGCATGGTAACTTAAAGAGCAAGAGGACATGAAAGGAAAATTAGGGCAAGGAAGTAGATACATCATTCATGAGGAAGAACCAGCAGAAAAATCCTGGCAACATGAAAACCAGTCCAGAGCAACCCCACCGTGAGGTAGCTACTGCAGAGGATTCCACCTATAAAGAAATGTTAGAAATGACAGAAAGAGAATTTAGAATACAGATGAAGAAAACAATGAAGGAAATGATAGAAACAATGAAGGAAAATAATGATAAGGTAAAAAATAACCAAAAGGAAATCCAAAAGCAGAATCAAATAAGAGATGAACGATATGAAGACTATAGGAAGGATATAGCAGAGCTGAAGGAACTGAAGCAATCAATTAAGGAACTTAAAGATGTGGTAGAAATTATCAACAACAGATTAGACCATACAGAAGAAAGAATCTCAGAGGTAGAGGACAAAGCTCTTGAGATATCTCAGACAGTTAAAGAGGCAGAAAAGAAGAGAGAGAAAGGAGAACATTCACTGACAGAATTATGGAACTTTATGAAGCATTCAAACATACAAGTTATAGGTCTCCCAGAAGGGGAAAAAGAATGCCCCAGGGGAATGGAAGCCACACTTGAGAATATTATAAATGAAAATTTCCCAAATATCACCAAAGATTCTGACATACTCCTTTCAGAGGGATATTGGACCCCAGGTTGCCTCAACTCTAACCAAACTTCTCCAAGATACATTGTGATGAACTTGTCCAAAGTCAAGACAAAAGAAAAGATTCTTCAAGCTGCCAGGAGTAAGAGCCAGGATGGATGACCTACAGGGGCAAATCCATCAGGGTGTCTACAGACTTCTCTAATGAAACTTTCCAAACCAGAAGACAATGGTCATCTACGTTTAATCTTCTTAAACAAAACAATTTCCAACCCATAATTCTATATCCTGCTAAGCTAAGCTTTAAATTTGATGGAGAAATCAAATAATTTACTGATATACATTGAGAAAATTCACCAAAATAAGACCAGCTCTATAGGAAATACTTCAACCTGACCCGTTCTACACACTGACCATCACAATGACTCAACAGTAAAGTAAGAACTCAGAAATTAAAAAATAGAACATAACTTCCACCATGATGCAAAAGATAAAACTAAGCAATGGACTCTCACAAAATAAGATGAATATAACACTACCACACTTATCAATTGTCCCAATAAATGTTAATGGTTTGAATTCCCCACTGAAGAGGCATAGATTGGCTGACTGTATTAAAAAAACACAAGCCATCTATTTGCTGTCTGCAGGGAACACACCTAGCTTCAAAAGACAAATTAAAACTCTGAGTTAAGGGTTGGAAGACAATTTTTCAGGCAAACAGAATTCAGAAGAAAAGAGGGGTTGCAATCATATTTTCAGATACACATGGATTTAAAGCAACTAAAGTCAAAAAAGACAAAGATGGTCAATTTAAATTGCTCAAAGAAAAAATACAACAAGAAGACATTTCAATTCTAAATATTTATGCACCCAATTTAAATACTCTCAGATTCTTGAAACAAACATTACTCAATCTGAGCAATATGATATCCTCTAACACCATATTAACAGGGGACTTTAACACTCCTCTTACAGAGCTGGACAGATCCTCTAAACAGAAATTAAACAAAGCTATAAGGGACTTAAATGAGACCCTAGAGCAACTGTACTTGATAGATGCATATAGAGCACTCCATCCCAAAGATAAAGAATATACATTTTTCTCATCACCCCATGGAACATTCTTCAAAATTGATCATATCCTAGAACACAAAATAAACCTCAACAGAATTAAAAGAACTGAAATTTTACCTTATATCTTCTCAGAGCACAAGGCACTAAAGGTGGACCTCAACTCCAACAAAAACATTCAACTCCATTCAAAGGCATGGAAATCACACAACCTTCTGTTGAATGACAGTTGGGTGCAGGAAGAAATAAAAGAGGAAATCATTAACTTCCTTGAGCATAACAATAATGAAGACACAAGCTACCAAACCCTGTGGGATACTGCAAAGGCAGTTTTGGGAGGAAAATTTATCACTTTAGATGCCTACATTTGAAAAACAGAAAGAGAGTGCATCAGCAAACTCATAGGCCATCTTACAGAATTGGAAAACAAAAGAATAGTCTAAGCCTAAAACCAGCAGAAGAAAAGAAATATCCATAACTAAATCAGAGATCAATGAAATTGAAAACAGAAGAACCATTCAGAAAATTAATGAAACAAGGAATTGGTTTTTTAAAAAAATAAATAAAATAGATAAACCTTTGGCCAGACTAACTAGAAAGAAAAAATTAAAATCTCTAGTAACCTCAATCAGAAATGATAAAGGGGAAAGAACAACTGATGCCACTGAGATGTAAGAGATCATCTCTGAATACTACCAGAAACTCTATGCTCTGAAATTTGACAATGTGAAGGAAATGGATCAATATTTGGAAACTTCTGCCTAGACTAACCAGGAAGAAATAAAGCTTCTGAACAGGCCAATTTTAAGCACTGAGATTAAAGAAACAATAAAAAAATCTTCCAACCAAAAAATACCCTGATCCAGATGGCTTCCCACCATAATTCTATCAATCCTTCTATTATTCCTGTACTCCAGAAATTATTCCAAAAAATTGAGGAGGAAGGAATCTTCCCCAACACCATCTACGAAGCAAACATCACCCTGATACCAAAACAAGGGAAAGACCCAACTAAAAAAGATAATTTCCAACCAATTTCACTAATGAATATAGATGCAAAAATTCTCAACAA
>NW_003852466.1:5152154-5163590 GCF_000181295.1 Otolemur garnettii
GGTTTAATATACACAAGTTTATAAACATTATTCGCTGTATCAACAGAAGTAAAATCAAAGACTATATGATCCTCTCAATAGATGCTGAAGAATCATTCGATAAAATCCAGCATCCTTTTCTAATTAGAACACTGAAGAGTATAGGCATACATGGCACATTTCTGAAACTGATTGAAACTCATTTCTGAAACTATGACAAATTCACAGGTAATATTTATTGAAAGGAGTAAAACTGAAAGCTTTTCCTCTTAGAACTGGAACCAGACAAGATTGTCCTATGTCACCATTACTATTCAACATAGTGCTGGAAGTTCTAGCCAATACAATTAAGCAAGACAAGGAAATAAAGGGCATCCAAATGGGAGCAGAGGAGGTCAAACTCTCCCTCTTTGCTGACGATATGATCTTATACTTAGAAAACCCCAAAGACTCAACCACAAGACTCCTGGAAGTTGTCAAAAAATACAGTAATGTCTCAGGATATAAAATCAATGTCCACAAGTCAATTGCCTTTGTATATGCCAATAACAGCCAACATGAGAGGCTAATTAAGGACACAACTCCCTTCACCATAGCTTCAAAGAAAATGAAATACTTAAGAATATACCTAACAAAGGAGGTGAAGGACCTCTATAAAGAAAATTATAAAATCCTAAGAAAGGAAATAGCGGAGGATATTAACAAATGGAAGAGCATACCATGCTCATGGCTGGGAAGAATCAACATTGTTAAAATGTCTATACTTCCCAAAGCAATCTACCTATTCAATGCCATCCTCATTAAAATACCAATATTGTACTTTCAAGATTTGGAAGAAATGATTCTGCATTTTGTATGGAATAAAAAAAACTCATATAGCTAAGGCAATTGTTAGTAAGAAAAACAAAGCTGGAGGCATCACTATACCAGATTTTAGGCTGTACTACAAAGCCATAGTAGTCAAGATAGCATGGTACTGGCACAAAAATAGAGACATAGACATTTTTGAATTGAATAGAAAACCAGGAAATAAAGCTAACATCTTACAACCACCTAATCTATGATAAACCGAACAAGAATATACCTTGGGGGAAAGACCCCCTATTCAATAAATGGTGCTGGGAGAACTGGATATCTACATGTAAAAGACGGGAACTGGACCCACACCTTTCCCCATTCACAAAAAATGATTCAAGATGGATAAAGGTCTTAAATTTAAGGTGTGAAACAATAAAACTACTCAAAGACAGGTATAGGAAAAACACTGGAAGATATTGGCCTGGGGAAATACTTCATGAAGACTGCCGTGGCAGTTGCAACAACAACAAAAATAAACAAATGGGACTTAATTAAACTGAAAAGCTTCTGTACAGCTAAGGAGAAAACAACCAAAGCAAATAGGCAATCTATACAATAGGAAAGGATATTTGCATATTTTGAATCAGACAAAAGCTTGATACCAAAATCTATAGAGAACTCAAATTAATCCACATGAAAAAAGTCAACAATCCCATATATCAATGGGCAAGAGACATGAAGAGAACCTTCTCTAAAGAAGACAGATGAATGGCAAACAAACATGAAAAAATGCTCATCATCCCTAATTAATAGAGAAATGAAAATCAAAACCACCCTGAAATATCCTCTAACTTCAGTGAGAATGGCCCACATCACAAAATCTCAAAACTGCAGATGCTGGCATGGATGTGGATAGAAGGGAACACTTTTACACTGCTGGTGGGACTGCAAACTAATACAATGTTTTTGGAAGGAAGTATGGAGAACCCTCAAAGAACTCAAGCTAGACCTCCCATTTGATACTGCAATCCCATTACTGGGCATCTACCCAGAAGGAAAAAAATCCTTTTATCATAAGGACACTTGCAAAAGACTGTTTATTGCAGCCCAATTTACAATCGCCAAAACGTGGAAATAGCCTAAATGCCCACCAACCCAGGAATGGATTAACAAGCTGTGGCATATCTATACCAAGGAATACTATTCAGCCATTTTAAAAAATGAAGACTTAAAGACTTTGTATTAATATGGATGGAAGTGGAACACATTATTCTTAGTAAAGCATCACAAGAATGGAGAAGCATGAATACTATGTTCTCAATTTTGATATGAGGACAATTAATGACAATTAATGACATGGTGGGTGTAAGGGAAGGGGAGAGCAGAGATAGGAAGAAGGGGAGAGGAGTGGGGAAGGGAATAGCAGAGAGAGGGAAAGAGGGAGGGGGTGGGGTCTCGGTGTGTGCCACACCTTTTGGGGACAAGACACAACTGTAAGAGAAACTTTACCTAACAAATGCAGTCAGTGAAACCTGGTTTCTTGTACCCTCAATGAATCCCCAACAATAAATTAAAAAAAATAATAGTATCTACCTGGGTGTGGGGGTTAATCCCTGTTACCACAGCACACTGGGAGGCTGAGGTAGGTGGTATTTCCTGAGCTCAGGAGCTCAAGTCCAGCCTGTGCAAGAGGAAGACCCCATCTCTAAAGCAAAAGAGTCAGGCATGGTGGCAGGTGCCTGTAGTCCCAGCTATTGGGAAGGCTAAGGCAAGAAGATCTCTTGAGCCCAAGAGTTTGAGTTTGCTATAAGCTATGATACCTTAGCACTCTACCAAGCATGACAAAGTGATACTCTGTCTCAAAAAAAAAAAAAATCTATAAGCTTAGTAACTCTTTCAAGTATTTTACCATAAAATAATAGGATAATCTTGCATTAAAGATCTTGAAATGATCACTCCACATTTCATTACAAAATATTGTAAATATTCTACCAAATATTAAAGGCTATATTTTAAAATTTAACTATATAGGTAGATGTTGTCTTATAGAATTCTATGCATTCCTATTTTCATCTTCTTTGCCTCAAGAACTTGCCTATGAATAAGTCAGATTATAAATATTATTAGCGATCTAGATCTATAACCTTGTCATGGTATCACTTTATTAAAATTCAAGTACTTTATTAGTGATTACACTTAACATTGTTCCACAAAATATCATTAGCATTAAAGTATCACTTACATCTTATACCTTTTCTGGTACCTCTTTCCTTTATGGCCCACAAAAAAAAAGTGGTCTTTCTTATGCTTCCTAATTTTTTCCATAGGCTACTAAATATCACAAGTATAATACATCAGAAACATGTGTATCTTTCTATATATATAGTTTGTATACCTCCAAATCTAGAGTTCTTATTTGTCCAAAATTGGGTAATACATTCTAATATGTGATTTCTGAGGCAGTAATTTCTATGTGTATTCCAATATTGTGTGTATTTGCTCACAAAAGAATACACTTTATTTTCCTGTTGTTATCCATTTGTCACTTTAACTGTTTTAACAGGAAGAACAATTGTTTCTCTAATGGTATGTTTTTTTCTATGAGTAAAAAGGAAAACCTCAAAATAAAATTTCAAAGCTTTATTATAAAGTTTGGTGAAGTTCTATTAAATATGGATTGTGCATTGCACAATTAGCACTTGATAAAAATATGTTGACATTTGTTTTCATAATCTATATGCATACGTTTTAAATCTCTTCCATTTATTGATGCTATGGTGTCATACTACTTTTTATTAATATTGAAAGACATCACACCTATGATTTATCCTATAAGGGTACATGTGAATCTTTCTAAATGTGGAATATAAATGTCTTAACACAACAACTATGAGAATGACTTGAAGGCTATGTTGGCCAATTGGATGAAAGTATTTCAAATTGTATATGGAAACAACACACTGTACCCCATGAAAGTATTAATGTACAGAATTATGATTTAATAAAAAATAAAAAGGAAGACATCACGTATACTTTAAGAAAAATTTTACCAAAAATAGTGGATGTAAATTCATTTTCTGAACTGCCTTCTTCACAATTTAGGGGTGTTTGTTTTTATTAACACGACTTTGTGTCAAATTTACATTTGCTTTTATTAACACGGCCCACAAACATTTCATACAGGAGTGTTAATACTTTGATTTCTTATTGTGCCTGACATTATCTTTCATTGTGGTTTTGGTGTAGGGCTTCTTTTTACCTACTTTCCCATTGATAGCTTATTTAATTTGGATCAAAGAGGAGATAAAGAAGAAAATAATTAGATTTCTTGAACAAAATGACAATGAACCCACAAGCTATCAAAACCTATGCAAGGAAGTCCTAGAAGAGAAATACATCACATTAAATGCCCACATACAGAAAGTAGAAACAACACACAATTCAACAACAGAATGAATCATTGGACGAAGATGATAAAGGAAGAACAGTCCAATCCCAAACCTAGAAAAAGAAAGGAAATAACCAAAATTAGATCAGAATTAAATGAAATTGAGAACATAAGACTATTTGGAAGATCAGCAAAACACAATGTTGGTTCTTTGAAAAGATTTAAAAAATTGGTAAACCCTTAGTCATATTAACTAGAAACTAAGAGAAAATAATATCTCAACCTTAATCAGAAATGAAAAGGGGGAAGTAACAACAGATACCATAGAGATACAAAAGGGCATCACTGATTACTATTAAAAAATTCTATGCCCCATAATTTGAAAACATAGAGGAAAGAGATGAATACCTGGAATAACACCACTTCCCTAAACTCAACCAGAAAGAATTCAAAAATTTAAACAGACCAATATTAAGCACCAAAATCACTGCAACAATACAAAAATCTGGGTGACGCCTGTGGCTCAAAGGAGTAGGGCACTGACTCCATATGCTGGAGGTAATGGGTTCAAACCCAGCCCTGGCCAAAAACTGAAAAAAAAAAAGAAAAGTACAAAAATATTCCAGAAAGGAAAAGTCCTGGACCAGATAGTTTTACACCAGAATTCTATGACATCTTCAAAAAGAAAATAGTACTTATATTGCAGAGCCTATTCCAAAGCATAGCGAAGTAAGGGCTCTTCCCCAACACATTCTACAAAGCAAATGTCACTCTGATACTAAAACCAGGAAAGGACAGAGCAAAAAAGGAAAACTACAGACCACTATCATTAATAAATATTGACACAAAAATATTCAATAGAATTCTAGCAGACTTTAGTTACACTACAAGTCTATAGTGATCAAAACAGCATGGTACTGGTGCAAAAATGGAGATACAGACCTATGGAATAAAATAGAGAACCTAGAGATGAACCCAGCCACATATCACCATCTGATCTTTGATAAATCAAGCAAAAACATATACTGGAGAAAAGAATCCCTATTTAATAAATGGTGCTGGAAGAATTGGTTAGCCACATATAGAAGACTAAAATTGGACCTGCACTTCTCACTACTGAAAAAAATTGACTCTTGCTGGATAAAAGACAAAAGGTTGATAAGTCAAATTACTCAAAATATAAAGAGCAAACAATCCCATTTATAAATAGCCCAGAGACCTGAATAGAACCTTCTCTGAAGAAGATGAATGGCACATCTTCACATATGAAAAAATGCTCATCATCCCTAATCATCAGAGAAATGCAAATCAAAATCACCCTGAGATATCATCTAATCCCAGGAAGATTAACTCACATCACAAAATGTCAAAGCTGCAGATGCTAGTGTGGATGGAGAGAGAAGGGAACATTTTTACACTGTTGGTGGGAATGCAAACTAATGCAGTGTCTATGAAAAGAAGTATGGAGAATACTCAAAGAGCTAAAGTAAACCTTTCATTTGATCCTGCAATCCCATTACCAGGCATCTATTGAGAAGACAAAAAATCATTTTATCATAAAAACAATTGCACTGAAATGTTTATTGCAGCTCAATTCACATGTCAAGATATGGAATCACCCCAAGTGGCCATCGACACATGAATGGATTAATAAAAACTGTGATATATGTATGCCATGGAGTACCATTCAGGCATAAAAAAGATGGGGACTTTCCATCTTTTCTATTAAACTAGATGGAATTGAAGAACATCCTTCTTAGTAAAGTATCAGAAGAATGGAAAAGGAAGAACCCAACATTAATACTAATATAAAACCAAAATATACTTCATGCCCACACAAGAGAAAAACTCATTAAATTCAAGTAGGAGGAGGAGGGAAAAGTGGAGGGGAGGAAGAAGAGAGATCAGTAAACTCTCATGTAATGTGCACAATGTGAGGGTGGGCAGCACACCTCCTGGGTGAAGGGTCAACTAAGCTTGAGCTTTAACTAACAAATGCAAACAATGTAACCTAATTACTTGTGTCCTCACATTAATCTGAAATAAAAATAAAATAAAATAAAAGTAAAATACAACAAAAATAACAAGACAAAAGCAAAGTTTTCACAATGTTAAATGTCACCATTTAAAGTTGTAGAAACGTGAAAGAGTTCATTTAATTGAAAATAAACTATGAAATGTTCAATTTCTCTCAACCTGCATGTATCATCTAAAACAGGTATGTCCACAGATAGTGAGAGAACAGTGCCCACCCTCATATATTCATCAATTTAATTTCTTATTTTTTAACATTAAAAATATAATTCTGATATTTTCTCCCTAAGATCCTTTGGATCATGTCATAACTCCTTGATTGTGCATATTTTAGGGTTTTTTGTTTTGTTTTGTTTTGTTTTTGAGAAATACTTGTATTGCTAACACAGACTTTCACACATTTTTAACTATGACAACAAAGAGAATTTATTTTCTATTGTGATCGTATTCAAACACAGTTATAAATGAATACAATTTCATTAAATAATACTATGTGTGATGTGCACTGATATTTATTATTGTTTCATTCCAGTACAATGCTATTTTTTAAATAAGCCAGCTTTGAACTAAAGTTTGAACAAGAAGCCCCTGCCGTGCTCTGCACATGATGATCACGAGGAGGGCAGCTGTGTGGTGCCGCAGCAGACAGAAGCGTTTTGGAGTCAGATTGGTGTTTGGTTGTCACTTAGCCTTTTGGTGTTGGAATGCTTATTCAAGTCTCCTCTTCTCAGTTCCCACGTCTGTAAAATGAGAATAGTTCTATTTACCGTGTGATGGGAGAATGAAATGAAGTCATACACACCAAGGATCAAGTCACATCTTGGCACATAGTACATGCTCAATGAATAAATGGTAATTATTGTGAAATAGTATTATGATGATGATCCTGGCTTTCTAACAAGAACAATGGGTGAGCAATGAGAAACCAGAAATGGTAAGTACTAGGAGAAGAAAAAACAGCAGTAAGAATTTAGAACTAAAAGGAAGCTAGGAGAAGAGAGAAATGTCACTGAACATTCCAATTATAATCGCTTAGCTAGGCCCTTTCAGGTGCTACTAGGAGGAGCATGTCATGTATAGTGGGAAGAATCCGCTCCAGAGTTTAACTCTTCTGGAATGCCATGTAGCTCCAGGTACAGTCTCTCCTCAATCCTACACTAGTCCTGTAAAATGGACACACACATTTCACCAGTGGGGAAAGTGGGTCTCCAAGACATTAAGTTATTGTCTACACAAGGGGCATGGATTGTCCATAGCTGCAGGGTCCAGGCCATTAAGGTCACTCACGCCCTGGGTTTTAAGGGTGTGAGGGATGGGTCATCTGGACAAGGAGGGAGAGACATACTCAAGGAGTCCTGCTTTGCCCATTTTTCTAAATCCTAAATGGTCTAGGATATCCATTTTGCAAGAAGCTACTTAGGGAGCCGCCATTGGAAAGTCCATGTCTCTGGAAAAATTCAGGCCTCTGAGCCAGGATTAGGCAAGTGTGATGTGAGTGCCTGGCTGGCCCCAGGGAGCAGCAGCAGGGCAGGTGCTGCAGAGCCTCACAGATCCTGCTCCACACCCTCCCCTGACCCGTCTGGTGCAGTATTTACTCTGATTTAGGCCATGGAGATGTTCTGCACCTTTCTTGGTTTGCAGCAGTCTTGCCAGTCAAACTGAATTTGCAAGTTCTCTGCCCTCTCGTCTTCAAACTGGACCATCATTTCACAGAAGAGCTTTGATTGAGGCCTCATGGAACTTGTGTAAGCTCATACCCTTCCCATCGGTGTTAGTTACTTTTCAATGCAGCCTTTCTCCAAAATGTGCTTATGAGTTTCACAACCCAATGGCCCATCGATATCTTCTATGGAACTGATCTGTCAGTGATACTGAAAATTTATGTCTGTCTTATTAGTATTTTATAAGTTAGTATTAGTAAAACATATGCATAACGTAGTATTGGTATAATTTAGTAACTTTATACAAAATCCCATCACGAAGTCTTGAGATTTTATCTCCCTAGAGATGAAGGGAGGGATTGAATAAATGTAAGAAAATATGATTTATTCGTAGTTTCTTGGTGAGGTGGTGGCTCATCTGTCAGCCCCCGGCCACTGTGGGGACCCTTCCACTCCATTACAGTGTTGACCTGTCGGCCACTGTGGGGACTCTTATGGTGTTGACCTCCAGGGGTCACTTACTCTTTCTGTTCTTAGGTCTTTTGTTCTCTAGAACTACTGAGATTATTCAAAATACTCTGTCTTCCCATCTCTACTTACAGAAAAATAAAAATATTAATATATATAAGTACTTTGTAAACAGATGTATACTTGATAGAATAAAGTCAAATACTCAAATGCATCAATACCCAATTAAAGTTCATTAAAGTAAATGCCCTATTCTATTTCATCCCACTGTACATAAATGAGCTCTTCTATGCTTTATTTTTACTTTTCTCTTTTTGCATATCATTATCTTTTCATAGGTATGTATTCCACTTTTTATAATCAATGATAATAGCTTTTCCTTACTAATCCTCAAATATGCACATCTTGGCTAGTGCAACAGCTTTAAGCTGGCTCTCAGTGCTTTCAGCATGAATTACTGTAGACATTTTTAAAAATATCTTTGTTTACTTTCAGCAGTTAATTCCAGGAGCCTTTGGTTCCTTCTTATTTCCCAAAATGGAATTATCTTTTCTCAAAGGAGTCTGGGTTTCTTTATCTGGAGAAACAGTCCTAGGCAAGGGTGTACATCCATAGGGTGAGTTCACCTGAATACCGCTGTTGATCGAAGGATTAGACCACATTAGAGATGGGGTCAGAAAAAAACTTTCTTTTTCCAAGTCCTAAGTTCACATGACATTTCCAAATTAACTCTACAATTACTGAATCATACTTTTAAAGATTTTATTCTATATGAAAATCGCAGTCTGCTACATTAGTTAGATTTTTAACTCCTAACCTATAAAATTATGAGATTCAGCTATGTGAAGATCTTCTATTACATGGGCTGGAGAAATTGCCTTCATTTCATTGTCCATAAAAATAACATAAATAAGTAAAATGGACAGTAGTTTTCAAAGGTTGTGGTCTGTTAGTGATACTACCTGTATTCATTTAAATGTAAGACATTACAAGGCAACACTAAGCAGTATTTTGTATAGCTTAGTTCCTCCCTTCAAACATAGTCCAGTTTAATAGAAAAGAACTTTAATTGTGGCACTAAAGGCTCAACTTGCAACTTTACAGTGACACAAAACCAAAGTGAATAGAAAGGCACTGTGAACAAGAATCCTTCCATACTAGATTTCAAAGCATCTTTGGTTGCTGGCATTTTCCTAAAAAGGTTGGTATCTGAGCAGTTTCAACACTCTTGCACGTGGCATCACAAAACTCCGTCTCTGGAAAATGATTTCAAGAGCTAGACTGAATTATCAGTGAGGCTGCCAAGACTCTCTGGCATTTGGGATTTGGCAGAATATTGCAAAATAAGTTTTCTTAGACAATTCTGGTTTTGCTACAGACCCAAATGTCTAAGAGGTTCTTCCAAATGTTCCGACGGCGGGGGGGGGGGTCCTTCTTGATTACGTTATTCTTCTGTCTGCCTGGGTTAAATGGCGAGTCAGTCCACCCTGAGAAATGCTCGAACACTCTGCTTCCTTATTATCTCAGTGAACTCTTTCAAATTTCCTTTAAAACACTAACATATGGTTAGAATTAATACTTCGAAAGCAAACCTACCAAATATGGACTATTCTTCAAATTCTCATTTTTGTCTCAGTGTATTTTCCTCTGCTTCCCAGTCACACGGCCGCGCTGACTGCTGCTCGGCTCCACTCGCCATTCCCTCCTCTTCATCACACAGGGGGACCTATTTACTCCAAGGACTTGGAAATAATAACTAGTCACACGTGTAAATCTTGTTTACAGTAGGCAGTGCACAGAGAATTCTGTTATGTAAAAGATCCCCCCTCCATATCGCATTGTATAATATTTGCTGGGCATAAAACACTTTATACTCACGACAGTGCTTCAGTGCCAAGATGAGTGGTACAGATATTTTGTTCAGGGAAGTGCAAAATAGACATATGCCTGAGAACATGGGGGGGACGTTCAGCAGAGGAAGGCTTGCAGGTGTCCTGGGAGATAAATGCGTTAAAGAGATGGGGAAAGCATTGGCGACAAGCGTGGCATATCCAGGAGACGTCAGGAAGCCAGTGGGGTCAAGTGAGCAGCCCACAAACGTCAGGAAAATTATGGAGAGCTGGGACGGGCACACTGAGGAGAGCCGGGAGCGGAGGGCCACCAGCAGCTCTCCAGGGGCGGGCCTGCTACTGCATGGTAGAGCTCCCTTTCTTCTCACCCACCCTGGGAGGGAGGCAGTATCAAAGGGGAAACTGAGTCAGGGGGATCAGTGGCTCGCCTGGAATCATCCAATTCACTTGTTTGCACTCTTTTTGCTCCATTTCCTTAAAACAATTCTGAAAACGTAGTATCTTGCACATTTTTAAATCAATGTGAAAATTTATTTTTTTTTATTTTGGTTACGTCAAATACAAATGTATTATTTTCATTAATAGATTGAAAAGAATCAACATTTTATAAGCTGAAGCATCTCTAATAGAAATTTGTATTTCATAACATGATTTGATGGAATAGGTTGAAAAAAAATCTTGTGTGAATAGTAAGCAAACTGATGTGGAAAAGAATCTCATGAAACTTTGATGTGTGGGTTTTATCTCATGTGTTTTGAAAGCTTTCACTGGTCTTGGACAATTAGATGAATTTAGCCTACAATTGGAAATTTGCTTTTATAAGGAAAACCATGGTTTTTTCCAAGCTCAATAAAAAAACCCTGAGATTCAAATAAGAAGACAAATATTACTTTCAGTGCAGAAGTTAGAAAAGCCTTTTTCTTCATGATGGTTTCACCAGGAACCAATGTGATTGAAATACAAAGAGTGGGTGTGTTTGCTTCCCAGATACATGACGACCTTCTTCAACACATACACCTTCAACATCCTCATGGAGTTACCATGTCATAGAAGTTACAAAAAATAAAAAAATAAAAACCAACAACCAAACAAATGCAAAACAAACTCTGCAACCAAACTAGGCAGTTTGTTTTGGTGAAATCATCAGTAATTTGGTCTAATGGCCTGTGATGTTCACTGTCACCCTTGTACACCTGCTCTGACCTCACTTGTGATATTCACTGTGATAATGACTTGTGATGTTCACTGTCACACTTGT
>NW_003852466.1:5163698-5171259 GCF_000181295.1 Otolemur garnettii
CACCTGCTCTGACCTCACTTGTGATATTCACTGTGATAATGACTTGTGATGTTCACTGTCACACTTGTACACCTGCTCTGACCTCACCTGTGATATTCACTGTGATAATGACCTGTCATGTTCACTGTCACACTTATACACCTGCTCTGACCTCGCCTGCACAGCTGGATCTCTCAGGTGTGCATCTCGGTGCTGCTACCTGGAATGTTGCAAGGGTCCAGCGTGGGGTATACGACTATATGCAATTGGTATATTTTCCCTGGGTAGAGTGCTGTGGCATTACAGCTCACAGGAACCTCAAACTCCTGGGCATAAGTGATTCTCTTGCCTCAGCCTCCCGAGTAGCTGGATTACAGGCACCTGCCACAATGCTCAACTATTTTTAGCGACCAGGTCTCACTCTGGCTCCGGGTGGGCTCAAACCTGTGATCTCAGGCAATCCACCCGCCTCAGCCTCCCAGAGTGCTACAATGAGAGGTGTGAGCCACCACACTTGGCCCTAGCATCACTCTCTATTTACTTAGAACTTCTGAATTCTGAAAGATAAAAGATTTATGACAATGCCCATATACTCTATCGTTTGTTAATTCTAAATTGGTTTAGTGTGCCCTGATCCATCAAAAATGGATAACTGCCTGCCTACTATTATTTTCCTGTATCTCCTAATTTTGCTTGGTATGGAAATATGCCCAGCTAACTATTTACATTCTCTGGCCTCCCTTGCAACTTGAAAATTCTTGCAGGCCACAGTTCTGCTTGAAGAGATAGCATCCAAAGCCAGGGGAGCAGAAGTGGCTACCAGGGAAGCTTGGGAGCTGCCACAGACCAGCTGGCTAGCGACCTCTTTTCCTTTCCTTGCTTCTGCTGGAAACATGATGGTGGAGCTCTAGTATCTTTATTCAGGACACAAGATTGTGCTTCTCAGCCTGAAGCACAGGTGATGTAACCACCTGATGTAACCACAGATGTAACCAAGAACTAGAGAGAGGTGAGGGGCCCACCGACTTTGCAGAGCCACTGCATGAGTTTGGGCCACCTACTCGAGACTTACAGTTGGTGACAGAAAAATAATCCTTTGTTTTTGGTTAAGCCAAACTCAATTCTCAACAGCTGCACTGGATACCTAGCTACATTCACCAGTGTAACATAGGAAAATTCACAGCTAAAATATGACTTTAGAACCTTTCCATTTTTAATATGAAATGGTATTATATCACATTTATGCACCATAACAAATTTGAAAGATGCCACACCAAAGAAATACAATGTATAAAAATTAAAACTTGGAAGAAGCCAGATTTTATATAGCTTTCCAAAAAGTTTGATGTGGTTACCATAAAGTTAAATGATAGTCAGTGGCCACTCTTACTGTCCCCATTTTACGGGAGTCCTAATAGGGAGAATGATTCTTTACATTAGATGGTAAAGAATGAAGTTCTGTATTTCCAAAATATACATGACCAGGAAATGGAAGTATCTCCTCCCCATAAAAATGTGATATTATCAGACAAAATCTTGGCGGTAAATGCCAAAAACTAGATGAATCAAAAAAATTATCAGCAACAATAAATGTACATGGTTTTAAATTAATCAAATTCTTTGAAAAATGCTTATGACATACATTTACCACTTGTGACACTTAGGAATGTGACTATATCATCAAAGACAAGAGCCACACAGAGTACTTGAAATATAAAGCCAGATTGTAAAAATGAAAAGGCACGATCTTCTAAATATTTCACCCTGAATGATTGTCATACATTTTGCTCACCTGGGATATCACCCTCTCCAGAGTAACAAATGCATGAAATCTGGCTTACTATTGTTGTTTAATTGTCAAGAAAGCACTCCAAGGAGACAGACACTAAAATTCTCTGATGTGAATGAACAATTAGTAACGTGTGCTCGGATTGCAGCAGAAGCATTAACTTCCCTCTCCACCCCCCTAGACCTGCACATCAATACGAGAATGCCTTGACATCCTTTGAACTATTGAATCAATGCTTTTTGTAAACACCTTCTTATACTGATATCCCATATACAAATCTGAATTAAAGCAGAGGAGTGCATGGAATATTGAAACAGAAATTAATACCTTAAAATAATATTTTCTTCAAGGTTTCATTTAAAATGTAGGCAGGTTCAGTGCAAGATTCTCAAAAGAGTATAACAAGCAGTTGGAAAATTTCAGCTTCTTCCACCATATGTCTCCTTTCCTGATTTGTTATTCAAAAGTAAATACAACAAATGTCCACTACTTTTTCTTCAGTGAACACTGATACTTTCTGATAAGGAAAGTCATTGAGAAGTATAAGGCTATAGCCCTAAATCTTCTAATTTAAAATATCATAAATTTCCAGATTATAAATTCTCTTTAAAAATTTCATCCCTCCCCCATCCTCACCAATTTCTTTGAGAAATAAAAGTTACTTGCAATAGACTTAACACTACATTAAAACCTACGAATAAGCCTAGAATTTTTTTATTTTACAAAGGAAGCCTAGTATTTCTTTTTCCTTTTTTCCAAATTAATATGAAGCTACAATTTTTTTAGATTACATAGTTCTCACTTCCAAGGTAAAGGTCAAGTTGTAGTGAGCCCTTCACTCGGGGGAGTGCTGAACACCCTCACACTGTGCACATTAGGTGAGATCCCACCAGTTGCCCTCCCTCCTGCTGCCCATCTCCCTCCCCCACTCACTCTTTTTTCCTCCTCTCCCCTTCTCCTTGCTAGACTATATTTGTGTTTTATCATTCCTGTGTGTGTAATTGTTTGTATCTTGGTTTCATACTAGTATTGAGTACATTGGATATTTTTTTCCATTCTTGAGATACTTTACTAAGAGGAATGTGTTTCAACTCCATCCAGGTGAACATAAAAGATTTAAAGACTCCATCTTTTTATGGCTGAACAGTATTCCATGGTATACGTGTGCCACTGTTTGTTAATCCATTCATGGCTGGATGGCCATTTTGGTTGCTTCCACAACTTAGCTATTATTAATTGAGCTGAAATAAACATTCTGGTGCAAATGTCTTTGTGGTAATATGCTTTTTATTCTTCTGGGTAGATACCTAGAAATGAAATTGTGGGATCAAATGGAAGACCAACTTGTAGTTCTTTAAGAATTCTCCGTACTTCTTTCCATAGAGGTTGTATTAGCTTGCAATCCCACCAGCGGTGTAGAAGTGTTCCCTTCTCTTCCCATCCATGCCAGAAAACTAGAATTTCATAAAAATAGTAATTATAAGGATTATATGCAGAGGAATTCATAGAAATTAATGCAGTTCTATTTTAATATGTTTTCATGATATTATTTTAGAGTGAAAAGAATTAAATTCTGCTTTTTATTCCTGAAGAACAATAAGGAATTAATTTGGAATAATGCAGGAAGTTAATATAATGACACTTCATTGAATGTGCCTAATCTGTTTAACAGATCACAAGTATGTGGTGGGCCTGCAGTAATTATTTCACCTTTCAAAACCCTGCATTTTTCTTTAAACTCTGGATGCAGTGTGACCCGCTGCAGTCTCCCGACTCCAACAACATTCACCTGTAATTAAAGAACAGGAACGCAGGCAATGCCAAATGAAAGACGCAACGTTCAGTGCGCCACTCGATTTAAAACTCATCTTTCACCCCCTTTCTGGCAGCTTGTGAATGTTTTTACATACGTTAACTTGTATTGATTTCTCTTAACTTCTTAAAAGTACAACCCAGTTCAAATCATCCTATTATTTTTGAAGCCTTTCAGAATCGTTTATGGATAAAGAAACTGAAGTGCAGGAGCCCTAGTGACTTCCTCCTGGTACAAACCAGCTGGGACAGGCCAGTGAGGCCACGAAGTGGGCAGCCCGGTCAGCTCCAGGTTTCTTCAGCTCCACAGCTGTGAGAGGCCCTGGGGGTTGGAAGCACTGCCACCACTGTAATGTGCAGTGTGCTCAAAGCGTCTGTGTAAAGTTCCACTAAGCACATCATTGCTTGTCGGCTGTTGGGACTTACCTACTAAATAAGATGACACGTGGGAGCTCATGGAGGAAGACAGGCAGTGTATCTCCAGTACAACTAGAAGCCCCATCCATTATTACCATCTCGAATGCTCAGCACTCCACCTGCGTGAGCTCTAGGGCCATAGACAACGATTTAGAATTGATTTTTTTGTGTGTTTGTTTGTTTTGCGGTTTTTGGCCAGGGCTGGGTTTGAACCCACCACCTCTGGAATATGGGGCCGGCACCCTACTCCTTTGAGCCACAGGCGCGGCCCTGGTTTGGAATTGATTTTAAGTCTCCGTAGCTGAGAGCAAGCATGCCAAACTAGACAAAGAAACCCACACTGGGTAACCACTTAATCTTATCATAAGCAGGATATATAAGAAGCGGAGAAAAGGCATGTTTTCCTGAAAGTATTTTTCTCCAGAACCACAGAACTAAAAAAGAAAAGAAAAGAAGGAGGAAGGAAGGAAGGAAGGGAGGGAGGGAGGGAGGGAGGGAGGGAGGGAAAGGAAAGGAAAGAGAGAGAGAAAATAAATCAAGCCCCTCACAGAGGAGAGATTTTCAACTGGTGTTCTGTGAAGGGACCTTAGGTGTGCTCAGAAAAATTCTATAGATCATTAGTTAAATTATTTTCCAAAGAATTTCAAAGCATAGTAAGTATATTCTTTTCTTTCTGTTTTTTTTTTATTAACATAATTTAAGTGTGCCACAGAAGTTTAACTATGGGTTCAAGTGTGTCGTGAGATAGAGAAATAATTGAAAAACCTTGTCCTAGATTGTAAGAGGTGGTGTAAGAAGACCCACTAATCTCAGGATGAGAGAAAGCTGCAATTTACTACTGACATTTTATCTCATTCTAATAAAAAGACTGATACTTTTACATTTTTACATTCTCAAGGCAAGTAGAGTAACTCAGTTTCCTGGTTATATTAACTTCCAGATCTATACACACAAAAAAATTGCTTGTTAATTTTGCTCTGCCAAAGACAAAGGTTTCACATCCTTATTTTTCCATTACTAGTTCATAATGGAAATTGAATTATTTGGGGTTAAATAAAATGGTGAATTTTTAAGTGCTACAGTCTCTATGCCAAACTTGTCTCTCATTCTAGCAGTTCCAGTGCTGAGTGGATCCATCACAGCCCCTTGCTCTGGTCCAACAGTCTTTCCTCCCTCCACTTACCACCTTCATGGACACACTCTGGGCCTAGTCGTTATGAGAGTTCTGAAACCTCTGAGATCTCAAGTGGTAAGAGTCATATTCTCTCACTATAGGCCAGACACAGGCGGTTGCTCATTTTTTCACCCCCACTCCATCTGTTCATTCCCGTAACTTTTTTTCTGTTAACTTTTATCAGTCCTACTGGTCTTCACTTCATTACTAACCAACCTCAATCACAGCTCCAGTTGCTTGATTGTTTCTCTCCCATCACCCTCGCTTTCCTTTCTTGTTTTTCTTCTGTCCAACCTGTTTTATCAATTCAACGTCAGCACTAAAAATGTCTCTTCTGTGCCTATATTTATCTTTTTGCATCTGTGAA
The DNA here is from genome assembly GCF_000181295.1 of Otolemur garnettii. Taxonomy (NCBI): domain Eukaryota; kingdom Metazoa; phylum Chordata; class Mammalia; order Primates; family Galagidae; genus Otolemur; species Otolemur garnettii. The sequence continues at coordinate 5,169,237 of NW_003852466.1, forward strand.
TTGTTTTATTGGTCATATTTATTTTAACCATTTACCTATCAGGGGTTTTGTCTTTTTTATAGAGTACTAATATCTTATTGTTATATTGAGTTATATGAGTTTAGTCTGTACATTCATATTTTATCTATATGAATTACAAGTATTTTTCCTCAGATTCATCTCTTTTAATTCAAATATGTTGTATTTTATTATACAGATCTTTTAAGTTTTAAAATATTCAAAATTTTTAATCATTGTGTCTTGATCAAAATAGCTTTCCTTAACATAAAATAACAATATTCACTTATGCAGTGGGTGCCAAAAAATGTATGCACATTTTCATAAGGGAAAAACTGTATTAAAATTGTAATATTCAACATACATTGATAACAAAAGATGAATACATGTCACATTTGAGCACCTCTTGTAATTGCAGGAGTCAAACATGACTTAAAATTTTAATACAGACTTTTTTCCTTTCGGAAAATGTGTATACATTTTGGGGGCACACTCTGTATTTTCTTTTAATACTTCTAAAGTTTTATATTTTATACTTTGTAATTTAACAGAAGTGAAATTAACTTTGGTGTATTGTGTGTTAAAAGACAAGCTTTAGGCAAATTAAATTGAATGGATTTTATTATCTGAGTAAAAAATGATTCATGAATTAAGCAACACTCAGAACCAGAAGGGGTGCAGAAAGTTCCCTCCAGCAGCGTGAGTCATGATATTTTATAGGCCAAACCTAGAAGCAAAAGTACCGGAATCAACTGATTGGCTACCACTGGGCATTAGCCTTAAAGGGGCCACATGGCTGCCTATGATTAGCTGAAGCTTGGGGATTGGCTGAATCCCAGCAATCTGTTACAACAAATATACTTTTAGGTTAGGTTTAGGCTTCTTTAGGTAATAAGTTAAGCTATAACTTGTTACAAAATAACTCCTCGTACTAATACAGAAGCAGCCTCGGGATAATGGACACCTGCTTGTTGCATTTAACTTACTGCACTAACTGTCCACAAACACCCATCTGTGAGGCCACCTCTGTCATATTACTGGTTTTACTTCTGGACCCCTTATTTTTCCTCATTCTTTTTGGTTAAACTTATGTCTACACTATGTTGTCTTAATTACTAAGCTCTAAAATGAATGTTGTTATCTAAGAAGAATGTTCTCCAATATTTTCTTTGCTGTTCTTTGTATTCATTTATTTACATGAATTCTAGAATCAATTGGCCAACTTCTACAAAGAGAAAAGAAATGACAGAAAAAAAGAAGGAAGGAATGGAGGGAGGGCGAAATGGAGGAAAAAGAGGAAAAAGCAAAGAAAGAGAAAAAGGGACTTATCATCTTGTTGGTATTTTATTTAAATCACAGTTAATTGTTTAGATTAATATGACTACTAAGTTATCTCATCTATAGATATGGTATTATATTGCTTAACTATTTCCATATAGTTAAGCATAATTTTTAAATAGTTTCATATCTTTCATAGAATTAATTCTATAACTTTATAATATTTTTGATTTATTATATTTTATAATTTGCAGACAAATAGGCATGTAGTTAATCTTGATATAAGAATCTTAAATTCAGCATGATTTCTAAACTTTCATACTTGTTTGTATATAATTCTCTTGGAGTTTCTATGTAGATAATCATGCTTGTGAATAAAAACAATTGTTTTTTCTATTCTGATGTGTTCTCTTTTAATTATGATCTCTTTTTCTATACATTTTTGATAAATACTCTTATTCAAGTTGTGGAAGTTCCTTTATATTCATAATTTCCAAAAGGTTTATTTTTGGGAGGCTGTATTAATGTTAGTGTGTGCTGTGTGGGTGCAGTAATGTTAGCATGTGCTATGTCGGTGTAGTGATGTTAGTGTGTGCTGTGTGGCTGTATTAATGTTAACATGTGCTGTGTGGGTATAGTGATGTTAGCATGTGCTGTGTGGGTATACTAATGTTAGTGTGTGCTGTGTGGGTGTAGTAATGTTAGCATGTGCTGTGTGGGTGTAGTGATGTTAGTGTGTGCTGTGTGG
>NW_003852466.1:5174366-5187943 GCF_000181295.1 Otolemur garnettii
TAATGTTAGTGTGTGCTGTGTGGTTGTAGTAATGTTAGCATGTGCTGTGTGGTTGTAGTAATGTTAGTGTGGGCTGTGTGGGTGTATTAATGTTAGCGTGTGCTGTGTGGCTGTAGTAATGTTAGCGTGTGCTGTATGGGTGTATTGTTGTTAGTGCGTGCTGTGTGGTTGTAATAATGTTAGTGTATGCTGAATCTTATTGAGCCTGCTGCAGCATCTTTTGAAAACAATATGTGTTTGACACTGATTCTCTACCAACTCAATAACTTTAGTTGCCCTCATTGCCAACCGAATGAAACACAAGATTCATTCAATGTCAACCCTGGCTTCTCTTCCTACAACATAATGGCCTACTCATAGTAGGAGACAAAGGTTTCTATAGATCTCCAAAACCCCACATAGGAAGTTATGTTAAATATTCCTCTTAACCTGGGAGTTCTTTAGCGGCCGCTCTGCACCTACATGACCTATCTAAAGTCTCCAGTGAAATGCCCTAAGATATGTTTTCTATTCTATCTTTCTCAAAGGATATCATGAAATTGATTCCTTTTGTCTACCTCTTAGCAGAGGAATTTTGGAAATGAATGGGACAAAAGTAGTCAGCGGGGGGGGGCCTGGAAGTGTTGGGTTTCCCGTCAGCATTTTCTGGTCCTACAGACATATGAGAATAGACTTTCATGATATGGGCTAATCTTACTGGAGTTAGGTAATCTCTCAAAGTAGTTTTGATTTGCATTTCTCTAATGATTAAGGATGGTGAGCATTTTTTCATATATCTATAGGCCGCACACCTATCTTCTTTGTTGAAATTTCTTTTCAAGTCCTTTGCCCACCTTGCAATGGGATCACTTTTTTTTTTTTTTAGTAAGTTTGAGTTCTCTATAAATTCTGGTTATTAAACCTTTGTCAGAGACATAACCTGCAAATATTTTCTCCCACTCTGAGGGCTGTCTGCATGCTTTGCTTACTGTGCTCTTGGCTGTGCAGAAGCTCTTCAGTTTAATCAGGTCCCAATAGTGTATTTTTGATGTTGCTTCAATTGTCCATGGGGTCCGTCTCATAAAAAATTCTCCCAGGCCGATTTCTTCAAGTGTTTTCCCTGCCCTTTTTCAAGTATTTTTATGGCTTCATATCTTAAGTTTAAGTCCTTAAATCCCAAAACCAGAGTTGCTGGCATGGATGTGGAGAAAAGGGAACACTTCTACACTGCTGGTGGGAATGCAAATTAATATGTTCTTTTTGGAAAGACGTCTGGAAAACACTTAGAGAACTAAAAATAGACCTGCCATTTGATCCTATAATTCCATTATTAGGTATATACCCAGAAGATAAAAAATCACATTACAATAAAGATGTTTGTATCAGAATGTTTATTGCAGCCCAATTTATAATTGCCAGATCATGGAAGAAGCCCAAGTGCCCATCAATCCACGAATGGATCAATAAACTGTGGTATATGTACACCATGGAATACTACGCAGCCCTAAAGAAAAACGGAGACTTTACCTCCTTCATGTTTACATGGACGGAACTGGAAAATGTTCTTCTTAGCAAAGTATCACAAGAATGGAAGAAAAAGTATCCAATGTACACAGCCCTTCTATGAAACTAATTTATAGCTCTCAAATGAAAGATACAACTTAATTCTAGCCCAAGAATATAGGGAGAGGTGGGGAAGGGGAGGGAAGAAGGGCAGCCAGGTGGTGGGAGGGTGACCGGAAAGATCACTTATATATCTGTCTAACAAGGGTACAAGTGAACTTTTCTAGAACTAGAATATAAATGTTTTGACACAATGACTAAGCAAATGACATGAAATCTATGTTAACCAGCTTGATGAAAGTATTTCAAATTGTATATGAAAACACTACACTGTACCCCATGTTTGTATTAATGTATACAGTTATCATTTAATAAAAAAAATTTAAAAAAAAGAGAGAATAGACTTTCAAGGTCTTCAACAGGTTTTTCTATCATTAAATCATATGGAATCTAGAACAGAGCCAACTTGTTCCTAGCATATTATTGGTACCATCACTCAATTTTATTGGTAAATATTTTATTTAGGGTTTTATAATTAGGTTTATATAAATTTATATGTTATCCTATGTACATACACATACATAATGTATATCCATTATATATAACTTATGTGTATTTTATAAGTTTATATAGTTCCCCTTCCACTTATATTTGGGCCAGAGGCATATATACTTTATCAACTATTCACAGAACTAGCTTTTTGTTTCTGTTTATTATTTTCCTGATTTTCTGTTTCTGATTCTATTTATTATTTTCCTGGGTTTTCTGATTTTTCTTTATTATTTCCTTCCTTCATCTTTCTTTCAACTTTAACTGTTTTTTTCCTAACTCCTTGAATTAAATGATAGGTCTTTGTTTTTAATCTTTCTTATTTTTGAAAATTTACCCTCAGGACAACTTATTGTCTTCAAAGGAAATTTTGTTGCATCTAAAAAGATTCTATGGTTGTACTGTGTTATGATGTTTAGTTTTTCATACTTCATAATTTTCACTATGTTTTAGATCCACAAAATATTTATGCCTGTTTTTAAATGCTTCTACATTTTGCTTAGGCATATTCTGTTTTGTTTTGTTTTCCTCTTCATTGCTAATATTATTACATTTTGATAATATTTTTACCATTCTGCTGCATTCTTATAATTTCTTCAGCTTTGTCCTCCAGAAACAATGACTAAAGTTCAGTGAGAATATTGTTGTAAGTCCCGTGTGTCCAGTTATGAGCACCTTCCCACTGAGAAGCTTGTCAGGGCTTCTCTCTGAAGTCAGGAGGGGATCCATCTTCAGATTAGCTCTTTAGTTCAATGTGAAAGAGAAAAAGAGAAAGAGAGAAGAGGATAAGAGAAGAAGACCGAGGCAGGAGAATGGAGACCCCACACACTTTTGTGCAGATGTGCTTTTCAGTTTATCCCCCACAAAGAGGCCCAAGCAGAGACAAGACCTTTTTCTTTTTTTCCTGTGCTACTTCCTAGGCACAAGATGTTAAGAGGGACCACCCCTCCCGCTTCAGGCCATGCTGGAGCTGCCCTCCTCCTGGGCCCCAGGCTCATCTTCTACTGGGTCACAGAATTTCAAGGACATGTGCTCACTCCCTTTCCTTGAGCCTTGCACCCACTGGTATTTGCTCAGAGGGGATGTACATATGGGAGGCAGGATGCCCTTGCTCACCTGCCATAGGGCCACAGCTGAAAGGTTTCCTAATTCTCCCCTTCATATATTTCCCCCCTGAACTCAACTTTCTTCCATTTAAAAATAAAGCAAATGTCCACTAAGCCTCTGTGCCCCGTTCTAACTATGATCTTCCTTTTCTTCCCTCCTCTTCTCAATTGAGGTACAAATAGACCCCTGCAAGATCTCCTTTGCTGTAGTCCCCCTAGAAGACACCAATTTTTTTAAAGACAGAGTTTCACTCTGTTGTCCTAGGCTAGAGTGCTATGGCATCAGAACTCACAGCAACCTCACACTTGGGCTCAAGCAATCCCCTTGCTTCAAGCTCCCAAGTAGCTGAGACTACAGCAGGACTTCTGGGACTACAGGTACCCACCACAATGCCCAGCTAGTTTTCCTGTGTTTAGTAGAGACAGGGTCTAGCTCTTGCTCAGGCTGGTTTCTAACTCCTGACCTCAAACAATACACCCACCTCGGCCACCCAGAATGCTAGGATTACTGGTGTGAGCCACTGTGCCCAGCTAGGCTTTGGTTTTCTTTCTCCTTTTTCTAAAAACAGAACTTCACACCAGACCCTTTCCCACTCAGAAACAATAACATAACTCCTGTCCCTCAACTTCTCTGCTCCTTAACAGACCTCAAGACATTCCCTGTCTTTTATTCTCTTGTGTCTCACTGCTACTCTCCAGGAGTTGCCTGACACTCCTGTGTGTTGAAAGCACAATAAATCCCAGCACTCTCAGAGTCCAAAGTGGGTGGATCCCTGGAGCTCAGGAGTTCAAGACCAGCCTGAGCAAGAGTAAGACCCCATCTCTAAAAATATAGCCTGGCATTGTAGTGGACACCTGTGGTCCCAGCTACTTAGGAGGCTGAAGAAAGAAGATCGCTTGAGCCTAAGAGTCTGAGGTTGCAGTGACCTGTGATACCATGCACTTTACCAGAGACAGGACAAAGTGAGACTCTGTCTCCAAAAAAAAAAAGTAAGAAAAGTGCAACTCTGTGCCTGCTTGCTTTTGCATGTATTGTTCTCTCTGCTAAAATGTTTCTCTGTGTTTGCACAGAAAACTCCCAAATTTCACAACCAAGCTCAGAGATTTTCTCCTCAGTGGTTCCCTCTCTACCTGCCACAGATACAATTAATCTCTTTCATTGCATTATTTGTATTAATGGTTCATCTGGTACTAAATTTAACATGCAAACCTGTAAATATCCTAGATATACTTATTCCTGCCCATTATACCCTGCATTCTAGTTAAAGTGGGTCTTATGTTTTATTTGTCAATAGGTTCCCAATGGGTAGCACATTGTCTGTCACACAGAAGCCCTCAATGCATGCCTATAAATATTCCATGGATGCTCTAACTGGATGGAGAAGTCCCTCGATATCCATGGGGGATGGTTCCAGGATGCTGGTGGATATCAAAATTCAAGGATGCTCAAGTCTAAAGTGACATAGTGTTTGCATAAAACCTACACACATCCCCCACATTTTAAATCATCTGTATATTACTAACAATACATCATACAATATAAATGCTAGGTAAATAGTTGTATTGTTTTTGATGTATAGGTGTGAGTTAATTCAAAGGATTAAATATTCCACATGTAGTGAAATATCACTGAAAACCTCCTAAGAAATAACATATTGCTATCCCAATGCCTTGATAATAATGGCACCTAAATTATTCATGGTGCTTTACAGTTTACAAATGTTTTTGATAGACTTTATGTAGTTAGGAGACAATAGGGTAGATGGTGTCATTTCTCTTGCATGACTAGGGAGCCAGAGGCCTGAGCACACAACCCCTCAGCAGTACATCTGCTCTGAGAACCAAGGTCTAGGATCCAAGGTTCACTCTGGTGCAATGCCCTTCTGAAGTTTATCTCGTTAAGGATTACAGTGCCAACAGAAATGACAAATACCTTGCTTGCCATCTAGGGTAGAAAACAAAAATGAGCCAAATACACAGTATGGCATAATGCAATCATGTCCAAACTTTGGTCATGTATTCATCTCTATAAATGTCAAAACCAGCCAGGCATAGCAGCTGATCCCAGTGACTATAACCCCAGCACTTTGGGAGACTGAGGTGAGAGAATTATCACTTGAGGCCAGGAGTTCAATATCAGCCTGGACAACATAAGAGTGGCAACATATCAAACCCTGTCTCTATAAAAAAATTAAAAATTATTTAGGTGGTATGGTGCGCACCTGTAGTCCCAGGTGTAGGGGTGAGGGGCTGAGGTGAGAGGATTGCCTAAAGCAAGGCATTTGAGGCTGCAGTAAGCATACCACCAAGACCTGGATAATAGAGCAAGATGCTATCTCTTAAAAAAGAAAAAATCAAAAACAAATAATAACAAAAACAAAATCCTATGGACCCCTAATTTCATGATATTTATTATAAAGTTTCTTAAATATGTACACATAAAACATAAAGTATAAATAACTTATGTTCCTAGTTAGTTCTGATGCTAATGAACTTATAAATTTAATAAAAACAACACTAAAGGGCAAAAAATTTCAAATTATCCACCTGCATTTAATGGGATTGATAATGCTGTTTTCTAAATATAAATCACAACTTCCAAGAATACCAGCTATTGGGTGAAAGTTCTTTTCAGTTTGACATAGTTATATTATCACATATCTTTGTCTTTTCAAGCTACTGTAATAAAATACTATGGACAGAGTTGCTTGTAAAAACCAGAAAATTATTTCTCATAGTTCTGGGAGTTAGGAAGTCCAAGAGCAAGGCACCAGAGGATTCAGTGTCTGGGGTGATCTGGAATTCTGGTTCACAGATAGTGTGACCTTCTGGCTGTTCTTTCAGACTATGTTAGGAGGGCACTAATCTCATTTATGAAGACTCTAACCTCATGACCTAATCACTTCCCCAAAGACCCCACCTTATAATATCACCAACTTGAGAGGTACAGCTTCAATATATGAACTTGGGCAGAGCACAAACATTCAGAACATAATATCATGCACGTGAAAAGCTAATTCTCTCTCAAATTTCCTCTAATCATTACTCATAGTAGCCTATAACGCCATTTCCCTTTACTTGGACCCAACCACATCATCTATATATTAAGTCTGTCACTGAGATTTTTCACTTGGCAAGCATAAATAAATAAGTTCTATTGTTATCAACGCAATTTTCAACATAGGTACACATATGATGTACGCTGTAAAATAATGTGTAATAACATGCTTGGTTATAAATTAATCATCCAGATAATCTAGAATACCCTTACATTAATTTCTCTGGTTATGATCAATATTAAAATGTGCTTTAAAATATATCATAGCAAACTCCAAGTTCCCCCACAATATATCTACTAACTCCTACCAGTTCACAGACAATAGCTTGAGAAGAACTAATATAGTAGGAAAACTATTCTAATTTAAAATAAACTAGACTCAAGAGTCTCACCATAACAACTATAAAACAGAACTAGATGACACACAGCCTTGATCAACAAGTAGGGAGAACTATAATTCTCAAGAAAAGGAGAAGTGACAAGCCCAAGCCCTTAATCCCTGTTCTCTGCCGTGGTCCTTGCCAAGCAAGGTGTCTGAGCTATGAGGGAAAGGTCAGCTTCCTGGGAAGCTGAAAGGCTGGGATCCACAGAGCAGGACCCCAAAATGAGGTGGCCCAAGAAATCTGCAATGTGAGCTGCTGAGTCTGTGGCTGAGGGCTGGGCTGCACAGGCACATACTGGAGTTCTCCAAGACCAGAAGAAGGAGCCACTCAAAGGATCAAGATCAGGGCAAAGATGCCACAGTTTGGTAACTTTATCCCCTAAAAGTCAAGTTCAAGGAGCTAGTTGAAATCCAAGAATGGAGCATGCACCAAAAATTCAAGTCCAAGAAAACTGGTCATTATAAATAACAAAAGAGATTAGAGATCCAGTGAATGGTCTTCACTATTTAAGAACAGCTAATAATATTGGTACCATTTTAAGCATAGGAACTTCCTTACATTTTTGGATAAATATTTTTATTTTATGAGCTATTTCTAAATCTCTGCTATTTTAATTCAAAGGAATGTTACAGTCTTTAGTTTAAATAATGGGTTTTGAAACCAGAAAGAACTTAATAAATTAGACCCCGATCCCTCCTGAGTTCTGGTGTCACATTGTTTCCTAAGCCTGATAAGAATGATAATTTTTTTCAGTGTTTGTTATTAGTATTCACTTTTTCTTCTTTTAAATTAGTAAAGACTAATTAAATGAGTAGAAGACTAACTTTTTCTTCTTTTAAATTACATGCAACCAGGGAAAACAAAGCCTGAACAAAACCCCAAAGTCCCTCCCTCTGGGCGCAGTAGGCTGTCTACTTGCTTTAACTATGTCTATATCCAGCAGATAAATTCTCATCAGAAAAAAAAATTAATGTGAAATAAAGTCGTCCCTTTCAGATGTGAACTTTTGGTTCCTCCTCCTCTCTGTGTTGAAATTTGGTCAAGGATGATTTCACATCCCAGAAGGACTTCATATCTAAAAAAATGCCTAGTTAGCTCCTTGCCTTAAAAGTTTATTTAATAAACAGAAAAAAAAAAAAGAAAATATCTGGATTTCGTTATTTTCTTCCTGAAACTTTAGTGTTTAGGTAGAACATTTCAATTAATAACACAGGATAACCCTATTCAGTTCAGCCTGGCCAGTGAATTTAAGCAGAGGAGTTGCTACCAGGGTGAGTCTCTGAGTTTTTAAGCCTAAAGAGCAAAGAGATATAGTCACACCATCACATAATACACTTCAGTCAATGACCAAATGTGGGTACAATGGTAGTGTCTTAAGATTATAATATCACATTTTTGCTGTATCTTTTCTGTGTTTAGAAAAAATAAATACCATTGTGTTATTGCTGCCTACAGATTGCAGTACAGTAACACGCTGCACAGGTGAGCAGCCTGGGAGCAGTAGCCTGGATGGCATAGCCAAGTCTGGTAGGTTACATCATCAAGGTTTATGTAAGTGCATGTTAAAAAAGCTGTGATGTTCACACAAAGATGAAGTCTCCTATAGACACTTTCCTCAGAACATAGTCCCGTCGTTAAGCAAGACATGACTGTATTTAGAAGTGACACTAAAACTCTTCATTTAAACTGGCAACTGGCCACACCCGATGAGAGCACAGGGAGAGTACATGCCAGAGATGAATGAAAGTCAGAGATGAGGAAGGAATATTCACAGAGAGCTCATCCTTACAAAGAGAGAAATCTTTGAATTCCAAAAACCATAAAAAGAAAAAGGGAAAAGATAGACATACGTGTATGTACACACACATATGTGTAGTTATATGCATGCATGGAGACAGGGACAGACACAGATGGAGATGTTTTTCTGGATATTAAATCTATGTGTCCTCTGCACATCAAGAGGGCTTGATGACTCCCAAGGAGAATGTACCTCTCAGCCAGGGACTGTATTGTTGTTCCAGTTTCCCACCTGCTGCCACCATGGTGACAGGAAAAAGTACAGAGAGTAAGTTCTTTCCCAAAGACACTCAGTTATCTTTCTTTGAGTGGGAGAAGGGTGAGTAATTTTACCACATGTGAAGACTGCAGAATAATCAGCTCTTTGGATTTTGAATAAAGAGACAGTGCTTGCCAATTGGCCAGTGGTCACCAAAAGATGCTCATGCTGTCTGCCTTGAGGAGGACAGGCAATTCAGAAGGAATGAAGGTTCTTGATTGCAGCCTGTGTCCACGCCCTGGATGACACTGGATCTCGTCTCAGCCTACTGCTAGGGACAGCAGTATGTGGGCCCAAGGGGAGGGTAGCAGCAAATGGACATTCTGCCCTGCTCTTGTCAGCAGCCTCCTCTGCCTTCTGCGTTCCACTGCAAGGGTGTCCCAAGCCAGTGACGACTGGTCTCCCTCACTGGTCCCTGCCAAGTACATGAGAGAAATGTCTTCAGGCCAGCCTTAATGTCTCCACAGCTGGGGCCTGGGCTGTGAAGCAGGAAGCCCTGCTCCTTCATTCCCCTGGTCTGTAGCCAGGCAGTCTGGCCCAGGGCAGATTCATGCTCCCCCATCTACTCCCTGGGGAAGGAGATGCTGGGATCCCTTCTCACATGTCATAAAGTCATTACTTGCTTCTCTATGGTGTAGGAATTTAAATATACTTTCCCTGTAACTTTACATGTTACCTTGCTTGAAAGCAGTAGTTTTGCCAAGTGACATGGCAAACAGTAGTATCTCATTTCACAGTGACAGAAAATCAGATATATAATGATGTGAGGCGACTTCCCAAGGCAGCACAGCTAGTAATCAACAGGATTGGCTCTAAGACACAGTACTTCAAACCAGCTCTGGGGGGATGTCACTTTGCTTTCTTTTTTGACACAGAGTCTCACTCTGTCACCCTGGGTAGAGTGCCACAGCATCATAACCCACAGCAACATCACACTCTTGGGCTCAAGAAATTCTCTTGCCTCAGCCTTCTAAGTAGCTGGGATTTACAGGCACCTGACAAAATGCCCATCTAGTTTTTCTATTTTTAATAGAAACAGAGTCTCACTCTTGCTCAGGCTGGTCTTGAACTTCTGAGCTTGGACCATCCACCCTCCTTGGCCTCCCTGAGTGCTAGGATTACAGGTGTGAGCAGTGCACATGGCCAAAATATAACTTTTCAATATTTACTCCCAAACCTTCTCCATCATCAGCCACGGCTCTCCACAGAGCTGACCTAGCCCTCCAAACAGTTTCAGTCTCCCAAACTAAACTAAGCTGCGTGAGTACATAATTAGCTGTTTCTGTTCTAAGTGAGTATTAACCTGGTGTGATCGTCACCAGGGGGCTGCAGGCACAAGCCAGGCAAGCGAGCACTGGGCATGTGACTTCCCTAGTCAGTTGGAAGCTGGCTCCCCGCTGCCTCCCTGCCCCCCTTCAGTCTTCCCTACACCCCAAAGCCCCATGCTGGCCAGCCCACCTCCCTGTACAGTGTCATTGACGGCTCTCTATAGCTGACAGTAAATTTTGTTTTTAGAAGCAACACGCCACATCTTGTTGGGGTCATCAGGGTTGTATCCTAACCTTAAATATGACCATATTTGCAGTATTCAAGTACCAATAGACATAGTTTAGATAATCATGTTGATATAAAAATAATTCTAAAATTATAAATGAAAACTAGGTAAAATATTGTAATTTATCTCACAGAAAATGTCATATCCCTTAAATATACAAAGCGTATCTAAAAATAGGGAAGTGAAAAGGCCAATAGTGCTATAGAAAGATAGGCTTAATATGGTCATACAGAATAAGAACTAGAAGTGGCTCCTTCCTTACGAAAAGATGCTCAGTCTCATGCATGATAAGAAAATATAAGTCAAAGCTACATGGAGATATTATTATATTTTAACTATAATTCCCACATTGTATTATAATACGGCATTGGCTAAGGAGCCCATGCCTTCTCTCTCCAAAGTGATTGTTCCCACACAGAAGATTGGAACCCTGTTTCATATTTCTATATTTCAGTAGCTTCTAAATACATATCTGATTAATAAATGCCAGAGTAATGATTAGGAGCCGATGCTGCGCTGGCTGCTAATGATAATTCACAACTCTTCATAGTTGCTACAGACTCCAGAACCAAAAAAGGGCAGTAGGCAGAGGGGTGCCCGTGGGAAACACGTGGCCATTGTCTCTGCCTAGGGTGACTCTATTGCTCTGGAATGGAACATACAGTCATCTTCTTGCTTGGGTACAATTTTGAAAAGAAAAAAGAAAAACAGTGACAATTCATAAGGCTTTTGTGGATTTTCAGTCTTTTTCTGGCAGTACTCTGTAACACTGAGAGAAAGCTCTTTAGAATTCTGTGACCATACACCTAAGTCATGGGACTTCACCCCCTTCTTCCAGGATGTCACAGACTAGTACAGATCACACAGTGATTTTTAATCAACACAGTGAAAATAAAGGTTTAAAATAAGTTTCAAAGTGGTTATATGTAATACCTGTCAGATGATGACTGATTGGGCAGTTTGTCAAAATAAATTGGAGAGGGGGTGGAGCTAAGAGCAAAATAAGATGATGTCACTTATTTTGATTCACCAGTAATAGGAAAAATATCTCCAGAATATTTACTTTCAAATGTCTTCCTGCAGTTCTTTTAATAAGCATCCCATATTGAATGATTTAATGAAAGGGCTCAATTCCAAATATTATGACATTTATGTAGTCATTATTTAAAATACTTATAAAATGCCCAAAAAGAGCATAATGCTAAGGGAAAAAAAGGCAATTTTGTATAGTCTTGACAAAGTTAGAATAAAAAAAGATAATCCCTAATGGTAGGGGAAGTTAAATCTAGATTTAATGTCCCTAACGTAGCATAGCAATGTCATGCCTGCAATGATAAATGTTTGTAGGAGAAAAACAATGTTCTGATTTTCTTTGAATCATAAAGTGAACAAAAACCATAAAAGAGAAGACAAATTTTCAGTGTAACTAGCAAGCTTCCTATCGGTTAGCTCTGTACTAGTGCTAGGACAAACATTAAATATGCTATTAATTAAAACTATTAACATAACACTAACAAACGCAGATCAATAAATTGCTATGGTGATAGTCACTAATTAGAGGAACTTAAATGGACATTATCTGAGTAGAGGGCTGAAGTTACGCTCCTTATAACACTATATAGCACTTCAGAACTGAGGTAAATGCACCTCCCTTACGTTCTTTAGTCTCCTCTGTCATTTTATTAGTTTCAATGCCTCGTTTAAGGTACCGTGGGACGTGCAAACAGAGAAGCAGCAGCAGCATGAAACCCAGCCTGATAGGACACCAGACCTTTACAGAGTTTTCTAGAGTTACGCATTTTGCTGAAGGCATCTGTGAGGTCCAGAAATCGTCCATGAGTGCCCAATGGGGAGTCCTTGGCTTCTTAGTCTTGGTTTCCTTAGGAAGGAGCCTATTCAATAACTTGGACTCTTCTTTTGGAGGCAAATGTAAACTCAACATTTTTATTTGCTTTACAAAAAAAAGGTTTTCACAACAATTTGAAGACAGGGTACAGTTCTAGGAGTTGATAGAAGAGAATCAATTTGGAGTTGAAAGGTGAAAAATGAGTGACAAATCAAAAACAGTCTTTTCGCAACATATCCTGGGTGAAGAGGGAGCTGATGGAATGGCCTGCTGTGTCCAGGTATTGGGTCATTGTGAGCAAAAGGAAAAGGGGGCAACCCTGGTGATTATAACACACCCTTCTGCAGCTTCGGTCTTACACATAGCAGCAAAAGTGACCCAAACATTTTTCTATCTGAAACTTGTAAATGACTTTGCAGACCCAAAGCTGGGAGTATAACTGAGAGAGGGTCCCTCTGGTCATGGAAGGCACACAGCAGAGCACACTGCAGAGCAGGATTTGACAGGTCCAAAGGAAGGTCAAGGTGCACCCCTGACTCCACCAGGATCAAAAGAGTCCCCAGAGGTATGCCGGGGAAGGTCTCCCTGGGAAAATCTGCAAAGTTCCTGGAACAGCAGGCCAATAAGTGTACACCATGGTCTATAGCAGGAGTGTACCCTGCAGCCCAAGGACACAAGCTGATTATCCGAGGCCTCTTTTTCTTGTTTGTGGTACAGGAGATAGGAAAGGCAGGCTTCCTGGAACTTTTGTTCTGCTCATTGGTTGTTAGTAGTGTTTGTGTGCCTCAAGACAATTCTTAATCTTCCAATTTGCAGAAGATTAAAAAAAAAAAGGTTGGGCATCCATGGACATGCCAGCATTGACAGGAGTGCTGGGTGGGTGGCGCAGAACAGTGGTGGCAATGCCATGGACCGAGGGCCTCATTTTACACATCATTCAACCCACCTGCAGGTCGCCTTACCCAGCCCCAGATGCAGGGTAGTTCGTGAGGATTTTCCAAAGCAGGGGCACGTCAGCTGAGAAGTTGTGGTGGGAAGACTGGGAGGTACAAAGAAGAGAAAAGGCAAATCAGTTGAAAGAGTATGGACTGTGCCAGCCAGGAGCACAGGCAGCGAGGGACAGCTTGGAAGGGAGGACACGTGGCGAGGGAGAGCCTAGAAGAGAGGACGGACTGCGAGGGAGAGCTTGGAAGGAAGGACGGGGGCGAGGGAGAGCTTGGAGGAGAGGATGAGCGGCGAGGGAGAGCCTTGACGGGAGGACGGGCGGTGAGGGAGAGCCTGGAGGGGAGGACGGGCGGCGAGGGAGAGCTTGGAGGGGAGGACGGGCTGCGAGGGAGAGCTTGGAGGGGAGGACGGGCGGCGAGGGAGAGCCTGGAGGGGAGGACGGGCTGCGAGGGAGAGCCTTGACGGGAGGACGGGCGGTGAGGGAGAGCTTGGAGGGGAGGACGGGCAGTGAGGGAGAGCCTGGAGGGGAGGACGGGC